>NW_010112768.1:0-20636 GCF_000699245.1 Pterocles gutturalis | reverse complement strand
GGAATGCCCTGAGTACATGAACCCCTGTGAGAGGGCAGTGGGCTCCCAGCACAACACGGCTTATGTCTTCTGGGAGACACAGAGTGGAGTTTGTGTCTTCCGTGGCCAAGCTCATCAGCATAGCTGCCAGGCTTCAGGGAGTCTTCATCTGCCTCATATCCTCAAATTCTTTATTTCATCTCAACATCAACGGTAAATGTTTTGAAGTGTCACAGTTTCTGAGGACAAGACACCTAATTCTCTCTCTGGAAGGGCTTAGGCAGAACTAGGTATCTCCCTATCAATCCATAAGGTCAGTTTTCAAACCTCCTTCTTTTATCAAGGCACTTCTGAAACATTTATCCTCTGCCCCATCCCCACAAGCCACAACCCGAAACTACACCATAGGCTGGGCGCCAGCACTCCCAGAAGGATGTTTGCTTCAGACAAGTGGGTGACTTCCGTAGCACAGTGTATCAGGCCAGGGCCCAGCCCCGGCGCACATGACAGCAGCCAGAGTGTTTGGCTGACACTCGCCTCTCAGCTGACCGGCCTGACCCTTATGTAAAATTCCTCAGCTGGCGAAGAGGTATTCCTGGTTAGACACAGACAGTCTGAGGAGCAGCTGGATGCAAAACACACTGCAGGAGGAGGCAGGGATTTACAACTAGACCCCCCATTTCCCCATACACCTGCACCAACCTGCCCTGACTCTCTGCTCTTACCAGAGCTTCCCTTGAGCCGTCGCATGAAGAGTCATCCCTGGGCAGCAAGTTTGTTGAGCTCCAGCTGTCCACTACTGGCTGTAGTTAAGTACTTTCTCTCCTGTGCTTCTGAGCTTCTTGGAGTAATGCAGCAGGAAAAATAATTTCATCAGGAAATTGTTTCTGCAGGGTGAAACCTTGGTTTATAAATTAGATTAGCCCCATTTGATGCAGTATGAAATTTTAAAGTAAATCAAGCAAGGGCATACAAGAACAAGACTGCCAATTTTGAAAAAATATATTAGCAGTTATAAAAGCAAGTATAAAACACCAGCAGAAAAAACTAAAGGGCTCTTGGTTTCAAGAAATTGTAACAAATTGAGTTTGTTGCTGAAAAAGTCAGCTCCTTGACTGAAGCTTGAGGCATGTTTGAGGGTATTTAAGGCTTTCCCAAAAAAGTTTTATTGTGCCTATTAGTGAGTGAGAGTGTTCAGCTGCCTCATTTCCTACAGAAGCACTGCTGAAGTGCCTCTGACTCTCCCTTCCTTGACAATTTTCAGGAGCTTGAGCTCTGAGGTGCACAGCTGTCTCATCCATGTATATCCCAAGGCTTACTTTGGGGGTTTTTTTTCCAATTTTTCCAGTGATATTTGTATTCAAGGCCCTGTAATTAGCCTACTGCCCTTCACAACTGCCAGGTAAAATTCTCCCTGCTACTGATGAAACAGAGCAAGAAAGTTTAATTACCTAATCACGAAAAGAGAACATAATTAACAGAGATTAATGAAGGTGCATTGTGTCTTTGAAAAGGTGAAAGAAAACATATTGGTAGAGCTACCAAAGAGGTGGAAACTATTCTTGCTTTAAACAGCCCCCTTAGCAAGAAATTTTCCTGCACACATTCCTAAATACAGATGGCAAATATTCAAAAGTGCTCTATAGTAGTACTGATGATAAATGATACTGCTTTAACAAATATTTCTGCCTACAGAACTCTGGTTAGCTTGATTAAAACAAATTTCTAAATTAGCCATGAGATGTCGACAGTTCTGTGAAACTTGCAGAAGCTTCTATAGCATGAATTCTACTAGGAACTAAAGTAAAAGTCCTTGCAAAGACCCACAACAACCAAAATTAACAGACACTGTAAAGATCAGTCACTAGAGATAGATGTGTAAACATCTAAAATGGCTCCTTCATAATCGTACAATTATTGGATGATGACTCTACAGATGAAGAGATATTGCCTCAACTATGCATGTGCCTACAGGTTGTGATTAATGTCTGACATAGGAGAGTCAGTAGTTTAAGAGCAGTCATAGTTTGAGAGTAGTTTGTAGTGCTAGATCCTGAACAGCCACAACATCTCTTCAATTTGCACTTAGTGCATATTTTTGGCATTTTTTACCTTGAGCACTACCCTGTTCCCAAGAAAATGGAAAAAATCTTAAATATTTGTAGTGCTTGTGTTATGACTTAAATACAGTTTTCACTAAGTATTTTGACCAATCATAGAATCACAGAATAATAGAATGGTTTGGGTTGGAAAGGACTTTAAAGATAATCAAGTTCCACCCCCCCTGCCATGGGCAGGGACACTTCCCACTAGACCAGGTTGCTCAAAGCCTCATCCAGCCTGGCCTTGAACACCTCCAGGGATGGGGCATCCACAGCTTCTCTGGGCAACCTGATCCAGTACCTCACCACCCTCACAGGAAAAAATTCTTCCCAGTATCTAATCTAAATCTGACTGCTTTCAGCTTAAAACCATTACCTTCATCCTATCACTACACTCCCTGATCAAGAGTGCCTCCCCATCTCTCCTGTAGGCCCCCTTCAGGTACTGGAAGGCTGCTCTAAGGTCTCCTGGGAACCTTCTCTTCTCCAGGCTGAACAACCCCAACTCTCTCAGCCTGTCTTCATAGGGGAGGTGTGCCAGCCCTCTGATGATCTTTGTGGCCCTCCTCTGGACTTGCTCCAACAGGTCCATGTCCTTCTACTCAAAAACAAATTATAAACTTATAAACCTACAAAGCCTTAACAAAAATTTATTTCTAGGACATGCAATTACAAAGTGCTGTGTTCCATTACTTCTCTGAAATAGAACCTCCTTCAGAGAGAAAATCACCCAAAAACACCTGTTGGGAGTGTTCAAGGAAGAGAGACTGGCACCAAATGTCACATGTATATTTGTTTTGACTTAGTTTCAAACAAAATCCCCTCCTGCAAACTTCCTGGCATCCCCACTGAAGCAGCTCCTGCACCAGGCAGCTGGAAGAGGCACTTCGCTGCACTCGCTCTGCTGCTGCTCCTCGCAGAGCACAAAATCCACCTCCAGCTGTGCCATGTGCCTTGAAGGATGGCCACTTCCCTGCACAGTAATTAACAAATCCATCCTAATCACAAATCCACAAATCCAAAAGAAGTCATGTAACTGCATTGGCTTTCTGCCACTGGACTGGGAGGAAAATGTGTGCTTCAAGTCCTCCTGGTGTGATGACAGGTGAAAAAAATTAGATTTTAACAACTGATCCCATAAACAATAGAAAAGAAAATACTACACAGTCCAATGCAAGGCCTAAGAGCAGAGCAAGCCTCTGGTTTTGGGGCAGGCCCAGAGCACCCCAGCATGAGCCGCTCTCTCCATTATATTTAACTAAACAATTCTCAGGGGTGATTATTTCAGTCAGGGAAAAGTGATGGCACCAACTCTAGTCTTGTTGGAGCACAGCCCTGGGCAGGCAGTCTCTGTGAGGCTGCTGAGGACTGCTATGGCAGTAGCTGAATGAGGCACTGCCTCTTTCCCCAAATCCAAACCTCCAGTGGCTTGAGCTGCAAGCTGCAACACCACAGCAGTATTAGCAGAAAGCAGTTTTGTTGGGGCTAAGCAGAATTCAACATCTGGGAACTAGTGGGGGAAAAAAAACCACACACACACACAACAAAACAGTCAAAAAAACCCTGCTGTCCCTTTGTGTGAAGCAACCAAAGAGATCATAGCCCACTGTATTGAAGAAGAAAAATCACTACTGTTGTCAGTTTTGAAATTACAGGTTATAAGGCTCATCATGCCAAGATGTTTTATTTAATTAAAACAGAAATGTAGCAGATCAATTTTCTGTGTTAAATTAAACTAATAATTGTAATGATACATGTAAAAAAGGTGAAGTTCTCTTCTAGAAGAAGTTCATGTCAGAGAAATGGTTAGAGGAGACCTCAAGCATAGAATCCACAGGCTGTGCTGGTAGTTTCGTAAATCAAATAAATGCAAAAATAATTAGCCCTCACAAGAGAGTAAAAGAACTCATGTGTTTATGCAAACTAGTAAAAGTCAATGAGCATCAAATGAGACCTCTACAGTGTTGAGCCAGCTGACACTGCAAGCCTCTGAAGTGACATATGACCATGGAAGAAGATAAGGGTTTCTGCTCTCAGTGGGCAGGGAGGCTCGCGAGTGGCAAGCAGACTGAAAAGAAAAAACCTGTGGAGGACAGATATCTCCATAACGTTGTACTGTGCCTTCTAACTAAAGAGGGTCTTTTGTGAGACTTCAGTAGCCCCTGGATCAAGTACCTTTTGCACTTATGAGGCTCCATTTTAAAAGCCGACTTCTCCGAGAAAGAGGTCCAGAGCTCCAGAAATCCCCACTGTAGCTGATATTACCAACTACCAAAGTTCCCTCTGGTACTTGACTCACTCTTTTTAATAGGCTCCTGAAATACTGCAGGCCTGGTACCTAAACCCACTGAATGCTGCAGAAGGATTTCTGACAGCCTAAGTCTTCTCTCTTTTGAAGATGGCTTCAAAACAAGGTAATGCATGCAAGAAAAAGTCATCAAACAACCAGAAGGTGTTGTACCCTGCACAGAAGCAGGTTCATCCACTCATTTGCTGAAAAGGAATGCAACTTTTATTTCATTCTAGGCTATCATTTTTTCTCTAAAAAGACACCCCTTTTCTGCCCTTTTTGATAGAAAATGTTGGGTGCAGTTATATTCCTGCAGAGATCAAGAATTTCAATACTTTCAACAAGATCACAGGCCTAGGATCAGGGCTAAAACATGGAAACGTGAGGAACATGAAAGCCGGAATGTTGATTTGTGGCTGATATGTTCCACGCGTCTTAGAGTGAATGGATGGTTTTGGCAGTACTCTGTAGCTCTCCGAATGAATGCAGAATGTTTTCTTTCTTCTCTCAGGCAAATTAAAATACCAGTGGGTTCATTCCTCTTTCCTTTTTGATCTGTTCCTAGCTGGACACACAGATTTTAGAACGGATGATGATCCTACAGTGACCACATTAAAAAAGCAAACATCTGCCAACCATTACCACACGGTGGTTTCTGAGATAATGCTCCATTTGTCCCTGAGCTCGGAGCAGTGACACACACAGCCTGCGCCTGTCAGCAAATAGGAGGATTATTGCAGTATTCTAGTTCCTTTGCCCCAAACTTGTTGGAAAGGTCATCCAACCTTTGGTACACAGATTTCAGTAATTTTCTTTTGTAACTAGGACAGGCTGATGGGGTTTTGTAAAGCTCCTGAAGAAGAAACTGAGTCATCACTGTATCGAGAAGCAAACTTTATTGCATTGTTAACACAATGTGGTAATATTTGCTCTTGTCTCAATTTCAGACATTTTTTCCCCTTTGCTTTTAACTGAATTAAATAATATGAACTGGATACAGCCACTACCCTTCTCCTAAAAAATATGTTGGCTCTGTGGCTATTCTGCAAAAGTAATTTACTAGCACCCCAGAAGTTTAATCTATTCTGTGGGAGAGACAATGGCCAAATCTTAACAGTAAGAACCTGAAGGCTTTCTGCTGTAACAGGATTTAGCAATAACTTTTAATTGGCAGTTCAAAGTTAATCCTCAGGGGAAAATGTGATCTGGCACAAGCACCCAGCCACAGAAAGAAAAAAAAAAATCATCAGACTGTGGGGTTTTTTCTCAGTCCTTCTGCAGCTACTGATATTGGAAAACCTTACAGAAATAATTGTTGCATTGTCTCCAACTAACAAGGCTCTTCTTACATGATACATTTTATCCCTTTTGTAGTTTATCTCTCTACTGATGAAAAAGAGGACAAAAGTTTACATTTCTTGGTGCTCCTAGAGGGCTTTAGTTTTATTTAACACACATTCTGAAGGGAATATCACAGGCAAATCTTTTAGACTAATACTTTGCTCTTCCATTTTTGTCCCTTGACAGCAGTTCCACATGTCCACAAGACTAAATATTTCTTCTGTTGCTACTCAAACAGTATTCCCAAAGGCTTGTCATGAGGAACAATTCTCCTAGATTTAGCTGTAGGAAAAACCCATAACCCGGACAAATCTTCCCATTAACTCACCAGGATCTGTTCAGCCCTAAATTTCAGCAGTTCTGACATCTGTGGTTTCCCTTCTTTGTTACATTGAGGTTAAGACTAACTCATGGTGTCCTGCTTCACTCAGAAGAAAGCATATGGATGCTTAAAGAGAGAAATGATGAGGTCCAAATGAGTCCTACCTATAGATCAAAGTGTGCATTGAAAGCTAGGCTTTTGGTAGCAATTCTGGAGCTGCCCTCATGAAGCTACCAGCGATTCTGGTGGTAGCATTTAAGACCAACATCTTTTGTGAGAGTTCAGGTAGCAAATAAGTGTGTTTTCCATCTATGACTGTATTAAGAAATACAAAAAGATTCCCACACATCAGCTGGACAACATTTCTTGAAAGCTGCAGTTCTTCAGCATCTGTTGTATATGAGTAACAGATTTCATTCTCAAAATAAATTTCTGTTAATATTCCCCATAACAAATATGTGTCTACATTTATGTGACTAATCCCCTAACCTCTTAAGTTTAATTGAAAACCAAACATTCACAGCTAATTTGTAAAATCTCAAGCTCTCGGGAAGTGGGACAGTTTCACCTTCTTCCTCCTGCAGTAAAAGCCGTGCTGAGCAGAACAGACCAGCCCATTGTTGGTCTGCAGACTGCTCCCTTGCTGCCAGACTCCTCCAGCAAGAAGATTGGAAAAATCACAACAGCTTGTTACAAATACAACCAACATGAGTAAAATCCTTGAAAAGGAATGCTTCAGAAAAGTAATGGGAGTATATGCTTGCTTCATTCATTTTTCATTAACTCGTTTTGAACACACAGACCCAAACATACTTTTTAAACATGAAGGTTCATGTTTTGCAGAACATTTAGCCCCAAAAGGAAGCCTGAACTACTTCCCTTGCATATAAATAGAAAAGGAGGGCAAAAAAAAATACATTAAAAATCGCAGTAAGTTTGAGTTCCTAAAGAATCTACAATCCAAAATAAGTTAAAACAATCTTTTAAACATTTAATATTCTGGGAAAGGTTAATGTCTGAGACAATGTAAAGATAAAAGGAAATGTAACTAAAAGAACCATTGAATATTATAACACATACTTGATGTATCTCACTGATGTTTTAAAATGCTGAATGCTCAGGTACATATAAATGTTGTCCAGAGACCCTGCACTGTTTGCAAAGCTTGACTAACTTTTAATACATATTATTTTATTGCACATACTAAAAATCCTCCTCTCAAAATAACAGAATTGCATTAAACTATTCTAGAAAACATTTCTTGTAGAAAGATTGCATTTACCTGTTTTTTTTGAAGAATTCTTGGAGTGGTTCTTCTGTTTGAAAATAAAAACCTCTGAAATGAAAAAAAGAAGGTGCACAGGTGTTAAAAATAAAAGACTAGGTTCAGCTGAGTGAGCTGCAAGATGCGTGGTGTTTTCTGAATAGAGAGTTTATTTGGGTAAACGACTTTGTTGCTGTGGAATTCAGCTCAGTTCTTTGTAGTAAGCATCTCTGGATGAGGAGAGAGTGACATTGCATCGTGTACACACTCATAAATGAAGCAGGAATTCCCAGATTTGCCGTCATGTGATTTCAGTGAGGAACTAGCACTCAACTTTCTCCCAGCACCCGTTACTCTCTGCCAAAGCACAGCTCTTCCAAAGCCTAAGACGGTCGTAGCAAGTGGCAAAGAGAGAAAGAGTACACAGATCACGATAGGTTTCACTGAGCAGACACCTCAGGAGCTGCCCCTACTTTGGGCAGGAAGCAGGAGAACAGAGCAGAAGTACCATTGTTAAACTGCCACAGAAGTTATAAAAGAACAGATTTAACAGTTCTCACTATGAAATACTGGTCATATTTGAAGGGGGGGTGGAAATAAATTCATTTTTTCTGCCATCAGGAAGTACTAAAAAGATTATCCTTACAAATACTCACTCACATTCTTTTTACTGAAATTTCAAAGATTTATGCACTACAGTGCAGTACTCAGTGCAATGCTAATTAAGCACACCACCAGCCAAACTCTTTTTGCCTGTATCAGACAAAAACTGATAAAAGACATTATAATCTACAGCCCCTATACAGTATATGCCAACTGGAGAAACAAATGCTACATTAATATGATAGCTACAAGCAGAATAACACAAAGGAAAATAATATAAAAGCAATTATTCACAAAGAGAATGATGCCATTGACATTTTGCCTTGAAGAACTGCATGCTATTAAGTAGTAATGATGGTCTCTACTAGCTGAGCCTTCCTAAAGAAGCAATTGTCCTTGGAAGATGAGTATCCATCTTTGACCTTCTAAGATTCAAGGCAGTAGCACTTCCAGCCCCCTCAGGATTATCCATAAAGTCATCAATAGTTGTCTCCAATGTTCTCATTTGGCATCATGGCTGTACATCCATGGCCTGTCCTCTCTTGTTGCTGGGGAGAGGTGCTTACTACATGAGTCTGGTGAGGAAATGCAATAAGGTGGACCATTGTGAAGTTCCTATTAAAATGTTCCATTTGTGCTGTTGCTGGAGGTACTTAATTGTCCAAAAGTGTGGTTTTCAGTGTTGGTTGTAGATTTTTTTTAATGGTTGTAGAGCACATGTAATGGATGCTTTCTTATTGTAAAATAGGTTCCAGTTTAATCTGATTGTATACAAACACCAAAGTGACAATAGCTTAGGCTCTAGGAAATTATTTACACCCCTGTAACTCAAGAAGTGCCTGATCAGATTTGTTGAATGCAAACCTATTTATACCTATCCCCAGTATCAGAAGAGCTACTCCCTGACTGCTCTGGTGTGGCAATAGACTGCCAGTGTGACACAGGCTTTTTTAAACATTGAAAACATAATTTCCATGAAATAGTAATTTACAGATAGATTATAAACTACTAAATGCCTTTCCATCCGATTTTATTAAGACAAGTGAATCCAGTTCTCCTTTCAAATATTATTCTGATACAAAAAATAATCCTTTTATCAAGATATTGACCTCCAACATTATAATAATTTGTGTTTCTGTTGCTTAGATGCTTCAGCCATGGCCGAGGACCCCAAATGGCTGAGGACCCCTTCACTGTTAACGCAACTATCCCAGTGACATAGCAGAAATCTTAATGACAATGTAGGTTAAATGAGATGATGGGTGTTTGATGAACTCTTATGGCAAACACCCATCACCTCATTTAACCTCACTTACCATTAAGATTTGTGCTACATCACTGGGATAGCCACGTTAACAGTGGAAGGCCAGGCAGAAATCCCAAGAAGTCAAAAGAACTGTTTCCTGTGAAGTTTATATGTTAAATAAGCAGCTTCATGCACTCTAGTGAAGTGGGAAATTAAAGCCATGCTTTTGCATATGTTTCCTATAAACCTTTAGCTGGAGACCTAGACAAAGAAGTGAGGGCATTTCCTGGTAGATGTAGAAATAGCCTAAAATCCGCATATAAGTTTGTGATAATTTGGAGGCTGCTGGGCACACAGAAGCTACAAGCTCCTTCTGATGCCATGGACTCGCTGTGCTCTTCTAGGCTTTCTGAAGCTGCGTATACCACTGAGTTGGAAGGGGCTGCAGTATTTCTCTCCCAGGTTATAAAAAGCCTGGAAGAGTCATGTCTACCCAGACGAGTGTACTGAAGAGATAACTGAAGTAATTCTCACCAGTCTGCAGCAGCAGAAGAATGTTGCCCACCATCATATCCTTAGGGAAAACAGATAAAGGTGAAGTCTAGACACTCAGGATGCATGGGACAAAACAAAAATGGGAAGCAGATTAGCACCTTATGGTAGAAAGGGGTTTCAGAAGTTAGGTTAGCTGCAGCTTTTGTGCAAACAGCAGCTGAGCAGACCTGAAAGACTCCATGATGCAGAAGGAGAGGACATCAGATGCACTTCAGTACCCTGACTTAAGTTCTGAGAGACCGAGGCTGGTGTCTGAGCAAGATGAGAAGTGGGAGGGACCTTCATCTAAGGTTTATTATTAGTTTCCTAGATCCATGAAGCAAGACCAATGGGAACTTCTGCAAAAGTGTACAAAACCAGGCAGAGCTTGCCTCTCAGAGCCATGGAGACCAGGACATGTAGGGCTGGCAACCCAAACAGATCTTGACCGTACCTGTGGCACAACAGAAACACAAAAGTATGGGAATGGCTTTGTGGGTTATAGAGAAGCAGGTATCAATGCAGAGGCTGGAGTATAAAGCAGGTAGAGGTCTGAAAAGGCTGAATTAATAAAGTAAGTCCAGCCAGCTGATTAAAATGTCTATTCCTAGTAAGATAATCAAAAGCTGTCTGAGCAGAAGAGGTGGAGGGGAGAACATAACCAGTGGACAGTGGGTGTAATTTGCTTACAAATTAATGTTGGAGAGCAGAGCGCAAGAAGGTGGCAACAAAAAGATCCAGATAGATGCTGAAAGGCTGGAGGAGGCTCAGGCTATTAGGAGTGAACAGGACACTGAAGGTCACACAATTATCTTGCTTCCTTAATTCTATTAGTAAATATAGGAAAAAACAGCAACATAACTCATATAATTGCACTAGAGAAAGTGGTGCTTAGAATATACCTCAAGTGACTGTAAACAATGCATTCAGCATGCCGCTGAGTGGTGCTTGTGCTTGCAGAAGAATCTGCAATGGGAACAAAAACATAAACAAAAAATGCTAGTAAATTATTAAATCATTATGTTGCCCAGTTTGACTTAGGATTTCATGTCCACAAGCCTGTACAGAGAAACACGAGCTAACTGGGGTCTGGACTCAAATTGATCATTTTTCCAATACTGAGTTCTGAAACTTCTCAGCTTCCACAAATTAATACCTAACAGAGCTAGGTGGCAAACCACATTGGGTTTTAGTTTCATTATATTTGTTTTTTCAGAGCAAAATCGTGGTTTCCAACTCCTCCTATAAATGTTTCCATGAAGAAAATTACCATATGCTTCTGTTTTTCAAGTCAATATAAATAAATAAATAGATAAATGAATAAGATCGTAGCCCATGTATGCTAAACAAGTCCCTGCTGTAGCCCTGGATAAACACTTGTTTCTCAGTAGGGAATAACGTAGCCTGCAAACAGGCTGGCCTTTGAGTGAAACTTGCGTAGCTCAGACCAACAGAGAGGGGCTTTCACATTCCTGGTGGACTTTCCAGGCAGGAGAGTGCTGCTTCCTCAACCCCAGGGGGTGCGAGCAGAGGGGGCTGTGGGGAAGTCCACCGGCAGTGCCCTCCATTCCTGGAAGGGACAACTCCTCTATCCCCTCCTGCTGCACTGCCGTTGCTGTGTGGAAGCTGGGTGTCTAGCCTAACCGCTCTCCCACACTTCAAATAAAGATAGGAGCACATGTCTAATGTGCAGATGTCTAATGTTCATTTGTCTAATGGACAAATCATTCCAGTCTGAAGCAGTGACAGCTTCATGCTGGCAAACTTGAGGTGTCTACATGAAAGCCACAGGTCTAAACTCCCACCTGTAGCCCCTGGAGATGCGGGGTGATGCAGTCAGCAGAGTGAGAAAGGGACACCCCCAACCACAGCCAGTCCACTGCAGGATGAGATGAAAAACCCTCCAGACTGTGTCGACTGTATTGATTAAGCATCTGCATCCCAAAAGGGGGAGAATAGGCACACCCAACCTAAATGATTCTATGATTCTATGAGTTCACATGTGAATACCTTCACCTTAGACACCTAGGCTTAGGAGGGATGAAGCCTTAGGTGACACAGTTTAGCAGCTCCCCAGAGGGAGATGCCTACACCTCCTGCACAATGAACAGGAAGAGACAGATGCCTTTGCAAGGGGTCTTTTGACTGGGAATTATTTGGTCCCCCTAAGGCAGGTGCCCGCATTCACAACCCTGAAGCCCTGTTTCCCCGTGTTCCCCAGAGCTGCACTGAGCAAATGCACACTGGGCTCAGGCAACCCCAAGCCCAGCTGTGCCTGGGCTCTTTTCTCATCTGCCTCATCTGTTCCTTTCTCTTCTAGCCCAGCTGTGCCTGGTCTCTTGCTACTGGCTCTGCACACTGGGCTCAGGCAACCCCAAGCCCAGCTGTGCCTGGGCTCTTTTCTCATCTGCCTCATCTGTTCCTTTCTCTTCTAGTTATCATTTTTCTACTGGTATGCTCCTGGCTCTTCCTCTTGTTTCCTACCCCTGTGAGGGCCTGCCTGTGACAGAGATGAGATCTCCAGGGCAGAAGGATGGCGAGAGGAGTGGAAGTTCTGTTTGAACTCACACAGGGGCAGAAAAGTCCATTTGCTGGAAACCAACCTGAAATAGCACAACTTTTTTCAGAAGGGAAAGCAGAAAGGTAAAAGACATGAGGGAGTGGAATCTAGTCTGTAATTCACACCTGCAAACCATCTAGCTGTACTGAGTGTGACAACTGGCAGGCTTCCTCTGCAGTAACCGAACAGGAACAGGACAGTTTTCCGGCAGCACTGCCCACTCAGTAGCAAGTTAGTAGCTAGAAGTTGATTTGCCATCTTGAATTGACCATCCAAGAAGCCTGTGCTGATATATGCCAGGGCTGAAGAAAACTTAATTAACCAGGGAACTTAAACAAAAGATCCACCTTCTGGAGCACACAGGAACAAGGCAGGGCTGCAGCAAGGAAAACCAGAGGAAAGCTGTCTCTGGCAGCCAACCCCATGATATTTTTCTTTCGGGGTGAGACTAAAACAGTACTAATGGTCCTGTCATTCAGTTCCTGGTGATATTAAAGAAACCTACCCCAGACTCTAAATGCACTCTACTATTGGAGGTCTCTGAGTGTTTCATATCAAGCTACAGTTTTGTCACACTGGTCAGCCCAGTACTGAGCGTGCCTTGCCAGCAGTGGGGGGGCTTCAGGGAAGAGCAGAGTACCCATGAACTTTCGATACTTGCTCACAGCATGCCGCAGGCAAGGAGACGGGCACATATCCCAGCCCTGATGTCTGTGCCTGGATCCACTGTGAGAGGCTCCATGCACCAAGTCATGGGATGCGGCTGGGGAGGGATGCAGATAACAATGGTGGCCTTTCAGCTCTGGGCCCTGAAAGGTAGCATTCACTGCCTGCCTGACACTGCTCCTGCTCCCAGCCATAGTCCCCCGCCATCACAGTCACCCCACAAGCCAAACGCTGCCTGTCCTTGCAGGCCAGGGAGCTGCTGGACATCTATACCTTCCTTCAGGGGCCCAAGGACAGGAGAGCATCATCTAGTGATACACAGAGGGCTACTAGGAGCATTGCATGACTTTCTGTATACGAAGATGCAATTACAAGAGCAAACATCCTTTTGTGCATGAGCACATACATCAAAACAAGCATGAGACAGTACTCTTTCAAAAGTCATCCCATATCCTTAGGGTTAATCATAACTCAGCTGAGACAATTATAAAGATAAATCTTTGTGGGGATCTCTCATCTACATAGAGGAGAAACAAATGTTGAGTGGCTCCAAATTCTGCAGCTCTCTGCACCTATGCCAGCCTCCACATCTATTCCAGAGTAATGATGTATGCCCCCTCTCCGCTTCCCCACCCTTCACTGGTCTGGAGTGGAGCAAGAAAAATAGTTATTCTAGGATACTTATGCAAGTGTCCATACAGATATAAATCTCAGCCTTAAATAGGGTTATGCAGACATTATTTCTGTGTGTCAGGCAAAGTGGAGAATACGTCTGTGGCAGATGTGAAACTAGTTTGCTTAAACTGGGAGTTTTCTGAATTTTCATAAAAGAAGGTATTTGACTGCTATGATTTTTCAGTAATGTTTAACAGTGGTTCACAAGGTATTTTCTTCCCATCAAAGTTATATATTCCTCTCCCATTTTTTTTTTGCCAGAAATGCATATAATTAATAATAATACATTATGAGAATTAATAATACACATATACTTTTTGTTTGATTCTGCTAGGAAAGTTATAACATTATTACACATTACCTAACGTGTCCCAGCCCCGTTTCACAGAATCCATCATGTTAGTCTTGTTGAATAGAAACCTCTTCACCCTCTGCAGGGTTAATTCACCATTTGCCAAACTGGTGAAAGGAAATTTCTTTCCAGGCTCTTTAAAGCATAGCTGACTCCTGTAAGCTCGCCTATCAGTACATCTTACATAAACCCTTGTCTCCACGTCAGACTTGAATGGAGGAGATGTGCATTTCACAAGACACTGTTTCATCTCACTTCAGTTTTTCTTCCTGACCTTTTACTCTCCGTGAGAAAGCAGTGTTCATGTCTTTGAGAATGGCAGAGATGTCTCACATTAATATCAACAGGGCTGTTAAAAGGTCCAGACCCAGTAACGACCACTGTCTTTTTTCGGCCTCTCCTTTTCTACTTGTTTTTTTACGCCAGCCACAGACTTTACCAGGTCTTTTCAAGAGGTAACTCGTCATGGGGAACCTGGTCCTTTCGCATCTTTAAGGATCCAGTATCTTCTAACAGAAAAATGATTACAGATTATAATGACTGATTAACAATTCAGTAAAAACTCAATTCACCAATGTAACTTATCAGACCAAACACCATATCAAAGGGAAAGCAGCTCTGGACCAGGGGCGTCTTCCATGGACTGTAGCCAACCTTGCATTTCTGAGTTATATACAAATGCCCATTTATGAAGGGCTTATCTCATCACATGGGGTGCTGAGGACTTCTCAGTGTTGCAGCCATCCATCTTGGTGGTAGGAAAGCATCATTTCACTTCCTGACAACTCATAATTCACCAAGTGAAAGACCTCTGTCATGCCAAAATCCCACCTTCACGTAGTATAGCCCCTTCTCAGAGTGGTCTGGCATCCTGAAGGTGGCTTTTCAGGCTAGTTGATACTTAACCCAGAGTAGATACCTTGCAACCCCTCCCAACACAGAATTAGAATGGTTATGATGTTATTATTAGGAGCTGCTGCCTTCTTCAGGCAACAGACAAATTACTGAAAATTTATGAAATTACCCCAAGACCAGCCACATCAGTAAATGAGTGGTCAGTAGCTGCAATTCACCTCTTTCCTAAAAGCAGCAGGAAAGCTGGATCTAGGCTCTGATGGGTAGAGGGGGCACTGGGTGCTCCTGCAAGCGCTACTGTCTCAGAATAGTTTTGAGACCACGAAGTATCCTGAATCTCCCAGAGATGCCACAGAGCAGTTGCTTTACCATGTCCCGTAAGGCCTTTGCAGCAATTGTCACCACTCTGTAAGAGACGAGAAGATGATAAGACAGTTTGTACCTTTTTTAGCTTGTACAGCTGTCTTCCAAATTAAACAGCCCATAAGCAAGTTTTAGCTAAAGATTTTGCCTCCCCACTTCTGCCTTCAAAGCCTTGCTGAAATGGATATCCCAAAAGCATGCTTTGAGCATGTAAGCCATTACTGTGTCCAGCCACTGTAAAAAAATACTTGCTCAAATTGTTTTCCATTAATCATCTCTATATTCTCTAACTCTTACATCTTTGGAAAACAATACCCAGATCAACATTAATTTGTTTATAAACATTTAAGGGCAATCCTACTTGCATCTCCTGGCTGTGGTTATGCTGACTACGTCCATCCCAACTCTTGTGACACAGTGTGACACAAGTAAGCAGTCACATCTGCCTTTTCTTTCATCTTCCCACTCAGTGCTCACCACTTTGAGGCTACTTTCATGGGCATAGCAATGTACATTTTACCAGACTGGTGAGCATCGGTGCTGTTTGTCCTTGTTCCCTTTTCAGGATGGCAGCGTCTTCTGGGTGGGATGAGCCAATTCTCTGCAGTGCACTGCCTGGCTTGAATTAAGCCTTGGTCCCATCAAAGAAATGTCTGGAGCACTCCTACAGGATCACTTTTATCAATGCACCCTGTGTGCTGAAATAGCTTTTCTGTACCACACAGGAACTTTGATCTCTTGACTCCCCGTCCTGTGCGTTAACCACAGAGGAAGCTTGAAAATCTCCTACAAACTTCTTCTCCCCTGGTCATGTCTGTACATGGGCACCTTAACACCACTGCAAACTGCCTGGGAACAAGCAAGACTGTCTTGGAAGCAAACATCAAAATGCTATTAACATCATGCAGCGTGCAGGCAGTTTTATTTGTTGAACCAAGGTATTGACATCCTGCAGTATGCAGGCGATTTTATTTGTTGAACCGAGACTGAGAGGCAAACCCAGTGACTGAAGCCAAAAGTGATTTCACCTGGAGCCAAGACTGTTACCTGGAGTCATACTTGCCTGTTTTTATTAAGAATTTTATAGCAAACACATTTCTTACTCCCAGGGGCTTTCCTCCCCAACACATATATAATACCCAATATTTGTCTTCCGACAGTGCACAAAAATTGTTAAACAGGCTACTGCTATTCAAAAGAGTTGCCATTTTCATAACAAACAATTTGGATTTGTCCATAACGAAATAGAAAGACAAATTACCTGGCCACAGGATGGCATTTCCACTGAAGTAGACAAGGCCCACAATACAAAATTTGGGTCAGAGTCACACTTGCTCCAGGTCAGACAATAACGAAACTTACACTGAGCTTTATAACATCTACTTTACCCACCACCGTAATCATTTGAGCAAGTTTGAACTCGTAAAATGAGTCTACACAACATTTAGTTACCCATGCCTTGGGGCTGTGGCATTTTTGATCTGACAGTAAGAGCCTTGAAGCCAGACTTCCAGCCCCCAGCATTGTCGGGTCATCCCAGCAAAGGAGCCAGCTGGGATGCAAACACTGAGTCTGCAAATGGGATCAAGATGAAAGACTTCCACAACCCAGAAATATTATGGAGGGGAAAAAAAAAAAAAAGGTTGGAAACAAAAAACAAGGCAGTTCCAAAATGCCGGAGGAGCCCAGGGCCCCCTGTGTTGCAGGGGCTCCCCCAGCACTGCCCGCCTTACCTGATGCACAAGGAGCATCCCTTCTCCATGGCCTCCCCACCTCTCGGGGGGCCCTGGGAGGACGCGGCTGCTCCAGATGCTGGAGGCGGCCTTGCCTCCTCACCCTGCCCTGTGTTCCCACCGCTTCCCCCCTCAGCAGCCAGCCTCTGGCCTCCACACATCCCCTTCTCCAGCAGCTGAAGCGGTGGCTGTCCGTGAGGTTGTGCTTTGCCAACAAGGAGTGTGCTCACAGCTCAGCAGGGCTTCCCTCTCTCCATCTGTAAAAGAAACGGCCGTGGCCAGCACGTGCCCGTGGCCCTGTGTTTGGGAGGCAAGCATGCATTTTGGCAGACATTTGCAGTCTTGTGGGACTGCTAAAGAGGAATGATGAGAAGGACTGAAGGGCAAGGTTGGCTTAGTGGTGCTTGCTCTCCCTTCCCCATCTTACTGGGCCAGTGCGATTGGTTGTAGAGCCACCTAATAAACCAGAAAAAAAGAAATGTTCTCATCAAAGAACAACCACCAATAGCTTTTGGGCAGGGGATGAGGAGGGAGTCGCTTCATCAGTCCAGTGTATGGGTCTTCCCTACCCCAAGAGAGCAGCACCACAGCCCAGCCAGGGCAGGGAGAGAGGAAACCCCTCTCTGCATGGCTTTTGGTAGCATTTTAGTGCAGAACTGGTCCTTGAAAAAACAAAATGCCAATGCAACAGCTTAAATCACCTGTTGCTTCCAGAGCTGCCTGAAGGACTATAATTTGCTGCTTTGTTTCTCCACCATTTAGTTTCTGTCCCCCAGGCCAAGAGGTATATCCACACTGCTGGATTAAACTGAGCACCACCAACAGAGAGAGGGTCAGCACTCACCCTAACCTAATGTACCTGTGAGCTGTCACTCTGTAAGGCCATGAACCAGAAACACCGCTGCACTGGGATGCTGTGAGAGATAGGCTCACACGGGGCGGAGGAAATGGCTTGTCACACCACGCCAGGCTCAGCCAGAGTGGTGGCATTCCCTCCCAGCAGACACATGGCTCTGGCTGGAGCTGTAGGAAGGTGTTAGAGGACTTGCAGCTCTGAACAGCAGCCTGTCTCTATCCTAAATGATCAGCAGGCCCTGATGGGGTCAGGAAGAACTGTGTATGCAGAGGAGCTGGCATGTGGTTAAGGAAGCTGTTACTGAAAAAGAAAAGATCCTGTTGAGCCCGTGCAGGTCCACACTGGAAAAGCAGGCACCTGAAAGGCTTCAGTGTCTTCACTTGTAGTAACTGATAAAGACTTTCAGGGTCTTGTCTACAGTAAGTTTGGATGTCTTGAGGCACCTTGCTTAGAACGTGATGGTCAGGATACCATTGCAGTCTATTCTACTTACTAGGAATTCATTTTTAGAGAAGCTAATAATGAATAGAGCATTGGAGGAATAACAAATAAGATGAGATTACTCGAGAAATTGTTTTGGGAAGTTGCCTGACTTCCAGGGGTAGAGGGTAGATCAAGTATCATCAGATCATCACCAAGAGAAGTCTAACAAGGTTTTAAAAACTCTTAATGACCAAAATTCATGATTTGCCTAGACTGGGCTTTCTGGTGCTTAAATGTCTCTAAAGTTAGAAAGGGGGAGAAGTGGGGTGGGGTGTCAAGTATCTCTGCTGTAAGGATACTATTTCTTCTCGATCTGCCTTGGGTAACTGTGGACAAACAATTATTCCCTTTTTTATCCCAATGGTTTACATACTGAAAGATTTACTATGGTGTTTTTATCCATAATTTCTGCATCAGACATTCCCACTCTTTTCAACTTCTCCTTCATCCCTGTTTTCTAACACTGCCAGAGATGTGCTTTCTTTTGTACCTTCTCCAGGGAGGATGCTTGTGTCTCAGGGAATACCCAGGAGTACTCCAGTCAAGACTTTATTCACTATCATGTTAAAATGGACTTTCTGCCTCTGAATGACAATGAAACTGCCCTGGAAGGATACTTGCTCCTTTTAGAACTGCTCATCATTGCTGAATTGTTTGGTATGTGGTTCTTACATCCTTTTCTCTGCTAGCACTGCCTTATCAAGAAATTCTTACGATGCTGTTTGGCCCTGACCACAGATAAAGGATTACACATACACTTGAATTCATGAAGCTGCAGGCCACAGCTTCATTTACATACATCATGGAATCTAGGAAAGCCAGTATCCAGTATCCATGTGTGAACTGCCAGTATAGCCCACTCCCAATATAGAAAAGTTTATCCACTACACCTGCAGGTGGAGACCTGACCTCCAAAGTCTGTCAGACCCCACACAAATCCTGTCAGTGTGGGCCTAGCCTCAGTCATGGTTGAGTGTCCTGCAGCCTGTCCTCACAGCTTTCACCTCTGCAGGAAAGAGTTTGGTCTTACTACCTGGGAGCCAACTCATTGGCCTACTGCCTGCAGGCCGTACCCTCCTCACACACACATCCACTCTGCTGGCCTCTCTACACACATATCTTCCAGCTGTCTACCCAGTCCTTGTTAGACACACACCAGCAGTGTGAAACTGGTCTTGAAGAAAACATTTCATCCTGCTGGCTATAAATCTGCTTCTTCACCTGCTTGCCATCAATACTGACATTTGGATGTCCAAGCTCTCCACGCCTCAATGATCATCTCCAGATAGGACACCATAATTCCTCAGCTAACTCCTCAGTCACACAGCCAACTAACAAATTATGTCTGACCATACTTGCAAGGGTATGTGGAAGGGGAGTGTCTGTTCCTTTGAGGGTAATGGGTCAAAGGAATCATAAAGAAGAACAGAGACAAACATGATCAGCACATGATAAGGGAGGTGAGGATGAGAATGAGCCTGGTCAGTCACACTAATTGGTACGGATGCATGGAAGATGGGAATGCTTATTTTATCAGTCAGGAGGATAAGGAAACGGAGGGATATAAACCCTCAGCAATTAGCATTGACAAACACAAATAACTAGAAATAAAGCTGGTCAGACACAGTAACTGATGGGCTAGCAAGAACCTGCAGGCAAACTATGACTTTGCAGCTGATAGGGCTGCAAACCTGAGGGTCCAGGATGCTGGGCGGGCCTGTGCCTGCTCATGAGGGACGTGCAGGGGAAGGGGAGCAGGGAGGGACAGAGAGGAAAGACACAAAAAGCTATAATAGGAGCCAGTCATGTGTAAAATGGGGCTGGTCAGCACGCTTGCTTGGCAAAGCCCTGTGCCTGATCACTGCAGTCTGTCCTGTCTTCTTATATCTTCTTGTTAAATCTTTTATTAACTGCCTCTGAGTGATCGCACTCTCTATCACGTGTCACACAGACCAAGTGCGGGCTACCCGCGAGATCTGAGTGGGTGTGAGTGGCTACCGGCACAAATGGGGTCTCAGCATCAGCTACTGGAGCGGGTAAGGGTCTTTAACTCCCAGCCCCTGGGGTGGGAACAGTGTGCATCCATCTCTACGCACGTGTCTCTGGGATACGTGCACAGCTTCGTTACTGGTTGAACCTGCAAAGGGGAAAGAGGCAGCCACCTCAATGTGCCTGGGACCCTCCAGCAGGCTCCAGCAGCTGGGCAGCAAGGTCCTGGGCCAGAGTGGCTGGAAGAGGGATCTTAAAACTTTGCATGCAGCTTTACCTCCACCTCATTTAACAAGTCTTAAGTTTACATAGAATGTTACAAAGGAAGGGATAGTATCAAAAGCCATAATAAAGCAAACCTGCCTCATCTGAGAGTCTACAGATCATGGAAGGAGGCCACTTGGGAGGAATATAAGAATGTTG
>NW_010112767.1:46544-72615 GCF_000699245.1 Pterocles gutturalis | reverse complement strand
AAAACCGATCCCTGGGGAACACCACTGGACATAACTCTGTTCACCACGAGTCTCTGGGCTTGGCCATCCAGGCAGTTTTTTATTCAGCAAAGGGTGTTCTGTCTAAGCCATGAGCCTCTAGCTTTTCTAGGAGAATGCTGTGGGACACGGTGTTGAAGGCCTTGCTAAAGTCCAAGTAGATGACATCCACAGCCTTTACCTCATCCACTAGGTGGGTCACCTGGTCATAGAAGGAGATCAGATTGGTCAAGCATGACCTTCCTTTCATGAACCCATGCTGGCTGGGCTTGATCCCCTGGTTGTCCTGTGCATGCCGTGTGAGCACGCTCAAAATGAGCCTTTTTTAGTCATCCTTTCTAATTAGAACGTAATTTTTAAAGATTACAGGATTTCTGATGACTGTCAGAAAAAGATCTTTGTGTCTGTTCTCTCGCTCCCACTAAATAGACAATGATGTATCATTTTGCTTAATTGAGGCATTGTTGTGGAGAAACTCTGACAAAACTTACCAACTTACTGCATTGGAAAATCTCAGCCTGTTTTTTTCCTTCTAGCATGATGAAATGGCTTCACTTGTGCAATATATTTGTACAAAGTATTTCCTAGAGGAAATAAATAACTATGAAGAATAGATGTGTGAATGGCTGCTAAATATGTAAGTCCAGATCCAAACTCTTTCAAATGCCAGTTTCTGGCTGCCAGAAACTGAACTCTGTGTGTTAGGAAAACAATAATTCTATTAAATCTGCTACTTCAGAATCTGCAGCTCGCCACTAATGGGGATGTAATACTGGGCAAAGCAGGCCTTGAGCCTAGTCCTGAAACGAAATATTTTGTGTTCTTATGTTTTATCGGTATAGATATTTTTGCTGTACAGGCTAATGGAGAAACAACAAAGAAAATTATAGTATGTGGCATTTTTAAAATATTCAAGAGAGTTCCAAAAGGGACATGAAGAATACAGCCTGGAGTCATACTGAAGTGGCTTTACACAGTCTTGGAGCCTTTCAGACCCTCTGTTGCCGTGTGCTCTGTTTCATTACTTAGATAGCCTGCTGGGTCCACTACATGCACCAGTTTTCCCAAGGGTACAAAATCTCAAGAACCTCAATACAGCTTTGTCAGCTACTGAAGTAAATGCAATAGCTTTTTTATTTATTATATTTAAAGAAATTTTAAAAGTAGTATTTTAGAAACATGATTAAAAAGAGATGGGATGCATCATTGAAACTAAGGAACTGATGACTTACTAGTGGCGATCTACAAGGGGGAAGTGCTGAAATTCTTCTATGCTTCTCCTGTTGCACATGAATTTAATTTCCTCTGTATTTTTCTAGTAAATGCTTGATAAATTAAGCCTAACTCTTCTTTCTCATACCAATTTGCCTTTGGGAGAAAGGAAAAGACGACAGCATTTTTCTCCTGTGTCCT
Organism: Pterocles gutturalis; assembly: GCF_000699245.1. Classification (NCBI taxonomy): domain Eukaryota; kingdom Metazoa; phylum Chordata; class Aves; order Pterocliformes; family Pteroclidae; genus Pterocles; species Pterocles gutturalis. Next base: position 71,184 of record NW_010112767.1, on the reverse strand, counting down.
TCACTCAGTTCCGTGGCTATGGTAAATAACCCAGCTCTGATGTCTGTCGTTCTGCAAGCAGCTTCTACTGGCTTTAAGTAGTAGTAGTACTTTATTTACCAGTAAACATGACAATATTTTTGTATCTACACTACTGACAGTTATTATTTGCCTTTCAGTTATGCTGCAGACATAACTTAAGATTTCTGTTTCCTCCCACATATAATCTCTCAGAGTGTCCTTCAGAGATTTTTGCTCAATTATTTTAGTTTTTATAAGTGTCCATGGAAAACCTAAAGATGCAGATGAAGGCTGGACAAAAAAATAATAATAATACTGAGGAGGCTGAAAATTTTCTGGAATCACAAATATTGCACAAGTTCTGTATTGCAGTGTTAGGTATTGTACAAATGCATACTTTGTGAAGGAGCTGTGCAACTTGGGTGTTGAAAATCCATGCCTACATAAAGAAAATAAAAGTTGAGTATAGAACTTTCCAGATTTCTTTCTTTATCTGCTGAACTGAAAGCAGACAAACTTTTTTACGTTGCCTACCTCACAGTTTAGCACTTGAATACTCCCACTGGCAGTAATGCTCTTATCAGCATAGGAGGAGTGAATGCTGTTGGAGAGAAGTTCCTTCTCATGTGCAGCACTTACAATTTGGAAGATCACTTTGCAGCTTCCTTAATACATGTGTTATTTTTTTTAGTATTTTCAATTAGATACATAGAGTTTGTAATAATTTATTGGTATTTCTTTCCTGTATTGCTGACTCTAGCTGTCCAACTAAAATAATTTTAAAAAATAAGTCATATTAGGTTACAAAAAACAAAACCCTGTTGCTGCACTGGCTTTTTCAAATAGCTGTTAGAATTTCGTTGTGATTTTAACATATGTAATATGTTACATGTAACATACTTAACATGTAATATATGATATTATGTATGTTAACACAGTATATGTATATGTGCTATTACATATGTTAACAAATCAATATATTATACAAAGATTTAATATGTAATATAGTAGACAAAGATAGAGAGGGAAGTAGTGTAGCAAGTGCCCTGTTTGTATCAGTTCTTTGACTCATAAGGTAAGGTAAAGGGAAAAAAATCAGTTTAGTACCACCTTGGGTCTGTAGAATTGGCTCTGTAGAGTTGGCTTTCAGAACAGCAAGGAAAGCTTCACTTTCCCAATACAGAGCAAGACTTTTCTTCCAGGTGAGGTGTTGAAAATGGAAGCAAAGTTGGTCTTTGTTATTTGAGATTTTATTTTATTATCATAAAAATTTAAAAGAAAATCAACCATGCAGAAGTTGAATTTCTAATTGAAAGATTTTCTGCTGAAACAAAATTGTCTTCTTTCTAGTGTAGGGCTTTGGGCAAAAAGGTTCCATAGCTTGCACTTTATTTGCTTTTATTACCCTCACTGGCTAGCTTGGTGTCCTTGACTTTAAATGTATATGTACACCGTTACTAACAATTTTCTCCGTGTAAACATTTGAAGAGCTAACAGCAGTATCTTGTAAAGGGTGAGTGGAGTTCCTGAGGTGAATACCCTATAGGTAATGTGGACTTGAAAGAGCATTCCAGCAGACCTCTGGCTTTTCCAAGGCTGTCTCCAGTGCTCAGTTGTCATTAGCCTTGCTTAGAATTGTGCCATCAGTATTTTCTTCAAAGTATTGGAGGAGCAAATAAACCTTACCTCTCCTGGGATTAATTTACTGCAGCCTGAAGCAGCAAATCTCTTCTGGCAACCATTCATAAGCTGAGTAAGCAGCACCCTCACATCTGTTGACAATGTGACAATGTGAGTTCATTGCAGAAGACACTAGAGCATTGAGGATGGGAGAGAGATTATTAGTCACTAAGAAGTGAGAGCTCTGAATTGAACACTTTGAGTCAACTACTCACATGGTAGAACATGGATATGGTATTTGTTGGTTTTGGTTTCTCCAGTATTTATGTAGCTCAACTGGAGAACCGAAGATCGTGATGCTGGGAGAAGCCTGTCCATTCTGGCTTGGCCAGTTACTGAATATGTATTTGATTAAAGTAATTTACTGAGCTTACTGAAATTTTAATCAAAGCAAAACAACTCAGGAAAGTTAGTAGAGCTCTGATTTTTCAGAGCTACTTTAAAACTAGCTTAAGTAATTAAATAAATTATATTTGGGAATTTGCTTTTCTTTTGGATGACCATCTGTATCTTACCAAATTGCTTTAAAACATTAGTTGTTGTAATCCATCTTTGGTTCTCCACAGCAGTGCTAGACTAAACAAGGGATAACATTCAAAGTCTAAATTAGGCTCAGTAACATAGTCATGCTGAATACCTCAATACTTACTGACTTGAATCATTTCCTTCTCTGGCTTAATTATTGCGGAACAATGATAATCTTTATTATTAAACAGTACTTTTAAAAGGTACTTGTACTTTACCTGATCCGGTCTTGGCAATGCTGCTGCAAGGTCCTGGAGACCTAGAATTCCTTCCCTGTTTGGTTATCTTGCACAACATTGTTATATCACTTTGACTTTCTGTATGGCATTCTCCTAGCTACGAGATTGGGATAGCAATGGGCATTACATTTAATATTTCCATAGTCCGGAAACATATACTACTCCCACAAAGGTATTCTGACTTAGCTTCATACTGGAAAATGTTTTCAGAATACAATTTTTTTTAAGTCAGTGGTAGATAAGATATACATGTGTATTCAGTCAAGAAGCAGGCTGGTTTCATAATTGTTATTCATGACCACTCTCAGATTTTGATTTTTTTTTTTTTTCAGTCAAAGTGAACAGCAGCCACTACAGAAATGGTAAAAAATAAATTAAAACACTACATTTATTAAATATGCTAAATAAATAGAACACATCTGTTTGTGAGCACTTTGTGAGCCAAAAAGAGAAAAAAAAAGTTTTGAATGCATATTTCTGAGCAAGTTCATTGCTTAGTTCTACAATTTTTTGTCAAATAGTTGAAAATTATATAAGCTGTTGAAACTTGTCAGAATTCATGTTCAAAATACAAAGATCTGATTTTCCTTTAAAGGTTTTGGTTGCATGTTGTTACTAGCATTCATAAGCTATCCCGTGATTAAGAAAAATGACGTGGCGAACAGAAACAGTTTTAAATTGATGGTGAAGCATGTTAGTTAGTGGCTCTGTTTTAATAGAAGATTGCTTTGTACATTTATCACTTCTACTTCTAAAATTAGGTGGTTCCAAATGGATCTTTAGTTTTGTGTGTAGTCAGACTTTTTATATTTTCAGTACAGGCTTTACTTATGTTTATACCTCATTTATTTTGTTTAAGAACTACTTATGTGCTTTTATCATTTAGTTTTCTATTGTTGGTGCCAAATCCTGAAAAATTGGTCCCTGTAGTATGCTGCAGCCATTAAATACCAGTTGGTTGCAGAATATCATTTGAACTTATTAAAATGTGATTCATCTGGTGCCAAGTTTATTCACAAGCCTGATGCTGGGCCAGGCATTATACATCAAGGGAAAAAAATGCAAACTCCCGTGGGTAGAATTGGACAAATGAATTTTGTGAGGGTAGTTAACTCCTGTCTACACTGGATCCAGGAGGGTGCTGCTGTCCTTTTTCTCCTCTTCTTCACTTTTTTTTTTTTTTTTTTTTTTTTTAAAAGGCGAAGGGAACAGGCACTTGAACACATGAGCGAGCAGAACGTCTGTGGTCCTAATCCCCCAATTAGAGTATCTTGCACAGATGGTATTTAGATTCCTTTTTGTGTGTGGAGAAACCATGTGGTAACAATATTCATGAATTTTTATAAGATCAAACATGCTATGTAGGTTTTGTTTGCATATTTCTTAACCTTGCATTTGGGCCAGACCACTGGGTGGAAACAAATGTGAAATTGAATCTAAATACACAATGAAATTCTTACCAAATCACTTTACAGCATGCAATAAATAAGTAAATGCATTGCACCATAGTAGTGGTATTTGTGACAAGGCAACAAGTTTTTTCATTATATTGGTCATTAACCCCAAAAAGTAAAATACAGTAAAATTTTCATTACTTCACTAATTCCAATGTTATATCCAATAGTATATTATAAAGGAGCTATGCTCTACTTTTGTTTTGAATAATAAATGCTGACAAAGGAATACAGAATTTTCAAGCTGAAAATATATAATAGTTTAATTTTCTATCGAATGTTTTTTAAGCATTTTGGACAGAGGAATTATATAATGTAGATGTCAGAGAGAGATGCATTACTGTAAAGTACTTTTATTGGGAAGTCATTTGCAGGCAATTTTTTTTTAATCTATCACATAAATATTCCCAATAGTATATATGAGAAAAAAAAATGCATACTTGCTTTAAAAATTACTGCTGTGATGACAATGTTTTGTATTTTCCTTTGCATCACCCATGGAACCAACGAGCATAGTCACAAATGAGCCATCATTAAGGCTGAGACTTGCTGTGTTTAAATCTTATACTGAAGTTGCCAGTTGCAACAACAGTTTCTCATTCTGTCTGGCATTTATACGGTGCAATTGGAATCCAATTGCAGCTTTTAAATTGTCCAAGGTGGACCTTCAGTAAATGAAATGGGATTTTTCCACATTGTTTTGATAAAACGCTGAGTTACTGTGTTTTGTTACTGAACGTATTTGAAGTGTTGAAGAGATTCTCATAAAAACTTAAAAGGAACAAATGAAAGAAAAAAAAAACATGCAAGTAACATCCAGAATGCAGAACCAGAAGATAAGGAGAGGTAAAGAAAAGTCAATGGTTATAAAAAAATGTTGTGAATCCAGTGCTAAAAGAATTTGAGAGAATGATGTAAGTTCTAGTATTTTTTTAACAGTAGAGAGTGGGTGGAGATTCTAGGTGAACATAGGAGTAATGATGCAGCTGGAGAAAAAGAGTAACAGGCAACAGATTTTCTGGTCTAGGTGAGAAAGATGAGACCTATCTCACAAAACAGTGAGGCAGAAAGAACAGTCACAGTACAGGGCATTTTTCCCCAAAAAAGTTAAGATAATGTGCTAAAAGTAGCAGAAAGTTGAAGAATGGGCAGGGACCTCATGGGAAAGTGTAATACAATGATATTCTAAACTTTTTAAACCCTGTGTAGAACTGAAACAATAGCAATGAGAAAATATTACCTGTATCATCTAAGTGCCTGAGAACTAATGGGTGAATGAGCATATATTTAAAATAAATTGTTATTTAGATGACCAGATTCACACACAGACTGTTTGTGGGTGCCATTAAACTCTTTACAATCATAACAATATATTATAGAATCACAGAATCATTAAGGTTGGAAAAGACCCTTAAGATCGAGTCCAGCCATCAACCTAGCACTGCCAAGTCCACCAGTAAACCACGTTCCTAAGTGCTATGTCTGCATGTCTTTAAATACTTCCAGGGCTGGTGACTCCACCTCTTTCCTGGGCTGCCTGTTCCAATGCTTGATAGCCCTTTCAGTGAAGAAATATTTCCTAATATCCGATCTAAACCTCCCCTGGTGCAACTTGAGGCCGTTTCCTCTCATCCCATTGCTTGTTACCTAGGAAAAGAGACCAACATCCACCTCACTCCAGTCTCTTTTCAGGTCGTTGCAGAGATTGAGAAGGTCTCCCCTGAGCCTCCTTCTCTCAAGATGAAACAACCTCAGTTCCCTCAGCTGCTCCTTGGAACATTTGTTCTCTAGACCCTTCACCGGCTGTGGTGTTCTTCTTTGGACATGCCCAAGCACCTCAATGTCTTATAGTCAGGGGCCCAAAAATGAACACAGTATTCGAGGTGCAGCTTCACCAGTGCCAAGTACAGGGTGGCAGTCACTTCCCTGGTCCTGCTGGCCACACTACTTCTGATACAAGCCAGGATGCTATTGGCCTTCTTGGCCACCTGGGCACACTGCCTGCTCATATTCAGATGGCTGTTGACCAGCACCCCCTTTTCTGCCAGGCAGGTTTCCAGACACTCTTCTGCAAGCCTGTAGCATTGCATGGGTCTGTTGTGACCCAAGTGCAGGACCCAGCACTCAGCCTTGTTGATCCTCATGCATTGGCCTCAGCCCATCGATCCAGCCTGTCCAGATCCCTCTGTATAGCCTTCCTTCCCTCCAGCAGATCAATACTTCCTCCCAATTTGGTGTCGTCTGCGATTTACTGAGGGTACACTTGATCTCCTCATCCAGATCATTGGTTAAAGATATTAAACATTTTAGTGGAAAGGGGTGGGTGGCTAAGAAATATTCTTCTCTTTTTGAAATTTTCTATGCACAGAAGGAACTTGGTGATTCCTTCTGTGCACTCTTGAGGAGACAGGCACCCTATGTGTTACCAGAAATAGGTAGCTGATGGTTTCCATCTGAAAGATGGTATGTTACATGTAAGGAAGTTCAAATTTCAAGTCAATATATTTCCATATATTTTTCTAAAATGCTTAAGAAAGTGTTAGTGGCTTATGTGCCCCTGAAGCAGAGATGTAGAATACTGTGTTTAACACGGATATTTAATGCATGACTATTGTGACTACTTTATATTGTAAACAAAATTTTAATTGTCATTTGATAATTGTTGGCATTGCCTGGCTTTTGTTAGCTTGCTGCATGCTGCAACAGTTTTTCTCCTGTACTATAGGCAGCAAGCCTTGCACAAAACTTGTCCCTCAAATTATCTTGTCTCACAAGGAAATGAGAATGGAGTGTTTGAAAGCTACACGTTCATTGTGAATGTATATATCAGTGCCATTTTTTTTCATCTAGTTGAAGGGTAAGCCTGCAAGAAAATGCCAAAAGGAAATATTCTCCCTTACTGTTTAGGAAGAATCGCAAAGCAGATCTCTTGAGTTGGCCTCCAGTATCAATCCTGGCAAATGTCTTTCTAATCTGTTTTTAAAGATCTGCACCATCGGAGACTCCACTATTTCCCAAGTGTAATCCATTCTACTGTTTCTTTATCTCATTCCCTAACATCTGACCTGAATTATCCTTGCTGTAATTTAAATGCATTATTCCTTGTCCAGTCCACTAGGGACACTGAGAATTGTTCTCTTTCTCTTTGCAGCAACCTTTGCATATTTAAAAACTGTTATCATGGCCCCAATATCACTTTTCTCCCAGCTAAAGATGTAGATTTTGAGAGATTGATATAATTTAGATAAATCTTCTTTTCATAAGTCTTCTGCACTTATGCAGTTTACAATAGCAAAAATAAGAGAACTTTTTCACGTAACTAGAAAAAGTAAGCTTTTGAAAGAGCAACTCTGGTTTGTAATTGTGATCATCTGGCAAGATGTGAGAAACAATGAACTTCTGGTGGGGTAAAAATGGCCCTGCAGCTCTATTGGCAGCACGGCCTTTGCTGTTTGCCCTGCCCGTTAGTCCAGATTTGTTGCTGTCTAAGTCCACCATGTTGAGACAACAGAGTAATTTCCTCATGGTGCCCTTTCATCGTACATGTTGCATATAAAGCATGCCCATAGTGGTAGAGCTACTGGATCTGTGCCGTAGCAGGGGCACACTGGAGTGGGAGACAGTACACATCCCGGGCTCTCTTCATTCCAGCTGCCAAGAAGGGAGGTGAAAGAATGAAAAGGTGAGTCGGATACCAGATGGAGTTACAAAGAGAGATTTGGGGCAGTATGTATTAAAACACAGGTGCAAGTGTTCTCCTTAGGCTGATACTGAATGATGATGCGTGCTGATACCAAGTACCACTGAACCAGATATGTAATGTAGCAGTCTCTTCCATAGTAGGACCATTCAATATCCCTCCAGAATATTCTTCTTGTGTACTAGTACTAAAAATATTCCAGAGGAAAATATTTTGTGAAAAGCAAGTTCTCAGTGTAGTGAGTTAATGAGTGGAACTGCGAAGGGTTTCTTAACTCACTTCCAAGAGACAGACAAGTGTTTTCAAACATCCTAAGTGGAAAAGTAGGAAAACTCTGCCACAGGAAAAACCATGGGACTATGCCACAGTTGTGGAACCACTCACTGAGGGGACAAATACTTGTTTTGTCTATCAGGCACATTGCACAAAGGTGTATTAACTCATTTGGGTGTAGTCACACTGGGCAAGAGGAAGATCTCTTCCCTGTGTTAGAGATCAGATTTTGCTGATTCAGAAGTTTATTGGCAAGGCTTCTGCTATTTAGGTGTCTGATTTTTAATCTAAATAAAGAACTATCAGGGCTGGATATAAGCATGAAAGGAACCTTGAAACTGATGAACTTTTCAAGCAATTGTTTAGTGATCCCAGTGGTATTGAAATGTTTGTACAGTAGCCTGGGAAAAGAAGGAGACCTGGTACAGGCATACTACTGCAGACACAGCTTCAGTTGATGGACAAAGGAATACGGACAACTCAGAAATAAGATCTAACAGTTTAGCTAGCCCATCTCTTTCTCTTTTGGCGGAAGAGAGACAGCAAAATTTGATCTCTCCAAAGGGAGATAATAGTGCAAATGAAACAATACATCCTTCTGAAAGTCACAGTTACCTCAGTTCCCTTGAAAGGGTGAATAAAATAAATCAGACATGTAAGAACAACACTCTTTGTCAGGCTCTTTCTCTCTTATAAAGGAATGAGAACATTCAGATTGAAGAAAATGAGAAGAGAGAAGATATTTTTAATTGAGTCTGATAGTTTAATGCAATGTTTTTATGAGTAATTTAATGTTTAAAGAAATTTTGAAGACAGATGAAGTGAGAAAAGGACCATGACTAAATACTTTAGTTCTGTATCCTTTTTTCTCCAATACTGAAAGATATTATGGGAAAATTGAAAGTTCAAAGTAAAATTAGATGGCTAAATTATAAAATTATCCACACAAAAAGGAAACCATTTTGGCTGTTGCTCAATACTGTGTAAAGTAGCTAGAGGAGCAAAGTATTTTCAACTCTATGCAATAGCAAGAAAGCTACTAAGAAGCTGATTTTAAAAAGCAGAGTTTGAAAAGTGTACAGCATTGGCAGAAATATTGCTTGGTTTTTGGTGGAAAAACTCCAAAATTGACTTTAAATGTGAAAAAAAATAGTTATCCTGCACACAATTTCTAGAATTATTTTAGTATTCTTGATATTGAAAATGTCTGAGTTGCAACAGCAGAAGCTGGGACATAATTCAAGAAGTGGAAAGACTAAGTTTGTAACCACTAAGTAGGTCAGAATTTTATGGAAAGCACTATGTCTTGGGATTGTATCTTGTAAAGAGGTGATGTTATGTACAAATCTTTCTCTGCTCTACAGCAGCGATAGCATGAAAAATGTGAATTTTATGCTCTCAAGAGTGAAGCAAACCCCAAAAGAGCAGTCTGTCTTTAAATTAGTCTGTGGTTTATGGTAATGATCCATTATTATGAATTTGTGTCTTTGTAAGCTACTGGCTAGGATCTCCCTAGGGAGAATCCAAGGTTCCTGCTTTAGTGGTGGGGTTTAAGATTGTTCTCCTCAGCATTTCTGTTACCTAATGACAGGGAACATTCTGCTGAACATGCTGACTTAAAATTTTTTATTCAGGATGATGGCTTTTTGGCATCCTACTCTGAATATGTTTTTGCCCTATTAATAGTGTCTGATTAAAACTGCTGTGTTTTGGTGTTAGAGAAACGAGATTAGCCCAGCATTGCAAATGTCTGACTCCCCATAGTCCTTGCCTTCAAGATTTTGTTTCAATAATGAATATCATAGTTGGACTATCAAATAGTATAGAAGTGAAGTGGGAGGGAAAGTAGATGTCTAAGCTAATTTGTTTTCAGTTTTGGAAATTTTTTGGATAGTGATTTTTTTTTCTTTTCTTTTTTTTTTTTTTTTTTTAATTTAACAGGTCAATGTTGAGCATACTTTATTCCCTCATCCTTTTAATGATAGTATATTTTAAGGAAAAGACATGTTTGTCTGTCATAAAATTAAGGAAAAAAAAGTCATTTAAACTTTAAAACCTTTGGTGTGATAGCATGAGTGTACAGATATTAGTATTAGGACTTCACCCAGCAAAGAGGACAAAATTATTTTAAATTCAGTATCAGCTGAAGCTTGTAGCCCTGTACTAGAATGATGAACAGAAATTCCTTCATTTAAGGTGAATAACAGAATTGTCCAATATAAACAATGATCTTACGAAGCAAAAGTGACTGAAAACAAGAAGGTTTTTGGGGGTGTCAGAAGATGAATTATCATCTGATGAGATTCAGCTTAAAAAATCATAGAATAGTTTCTCAGTAATGTTATTGTTAAGTAGACAAGAAAGCATCTGTGCCATTGTAGAAGGACTAGATGAGACCTCTTCTGAAATACTGTATACAATTTTTATCTTGCATGATTATTCTGGAGAGGTGAATTGTGACTAGAAGTGATTCTAGGGAGAGCGACAAGAATGACTGGAAGAATTATGAATCAAGGTTGTAAGAAGAGACTGTAAGAACAGCTTTACTTGGCTTAGTGAAACTGAGAACTAAAAATCAATACTGCATGAATGGTGTAGAAGAGGAAGGTATTTCCTTACTGTTAAAGACTAGATTTTACCCAGGAACAAAGGAATAGAGAATGTTCTTAAATACTGCCTGGCTAGTAGTTTAAAAAGAGGTTTATTTGTAAAATATGTGAGGTTTTGAAGCAGCTTTTCAGTTAAAGTACTGTGGACATACGTGTAACTTTCTAAATCTAAAGATCTCAATAAATGTATTAAAAAGTTTATGTGCTTTGTATTGGAACTAAGGACTAGCATTGTTAATTCAGGACATCTGTACTGATCGTTTGTTGTTATGAAGTACATGATTGTACGGATACATCTTTGAATGAAATTTAACAAGGAACACATTTCAAAAATAACAGATTTTTTTAAAATACCCAATTAAACTTGCAGTTAGTTAAAACATCCCCAATGTAAAGCAAAACCTCGTATTCTGCGAGTAGGATGCTTGGTGTTTTTCATTGCAAGCAGGCACCATGTACTGGAAAGTGTACTACTCTGTTGCCTTGTAACATGCAGTTAACTATTGTTCCTTGTGTATCTTTTGTTCCTAGCATGGTCTGAACATGGATAATTACAGGTAATGGAAGACAGCTGTGATGTACCAAACATACTTTTTTCCCTTTTATCTTTTGTGCGAGTGGGTAATGTTTGTGACTGTCCCTGTCCCTGGCTGTGGAAGCTATAGTTAAAGTTGCAACTCAAATTCCATTGTAGATCTCTGGGTTTATTCACTTACGGATTTCTTCCTTGGAGCTTAAGCCTGATATTTTTTTTCCTTATTTTTCTTCTGCTGCTTTTGACAGGGTTCCTATATTTTTTTCATTGTCTCTTAATAGCATACTCTAAAATTTTGGCATAGTGTGCATCAAGGACCCCAAACACCCAAGTTATTTACAGATTTTTACAGTAGAGACAATTCATCATGAAAAAAGGAATTCCTGTGGCCCTGACATAGTCCTTATATGCCTATTTTGTTGAGTAACTCTCAAACGTTTATGATGCATGTTATCGACTAAATAAATCCAGCAATTTTTTTCTGTGTATACTCGAGATAATAGTTGAAGCATTTGTTTCTGCTTTCTGTGTACTGATCTACGATATATGTCCAGTCAATCTTTGCTGTCCATCCTTTAAAAAAACAAAGAGATTTCAGGGGCCAGGCATTTCTTTTGTTTCATGCTAATGGAAGTCTGGATAACTGTTTGAGTAACCTGGTCACCTCTGTCAGAAAGTTTAGTCACTTCTGTCAAATAAAGTGCAAGATAAATTCTTTTTGCATTGATGGAACTTGTACTAAGAACGCCATATGTACAGAGCCATCCTGCAGGTTCCAGGTGCTTTTAATTTTCTGCATGTTTGTAAAAAGAAAATGATCCATTAATCAAAATAGTAATGTAGTCTTCTTATCAAACTTTAAATTTACCATGGATGTTTCACAATTATATACTACTATATTGCAGATGCATCCGAGTCCTAGTTAATCTATCAACTAGGTTATTGGGTTAATAGTTTCTCTGATGGAAGAGGATTTACCAAAAATGGATACAATCCAACATATACATATACTAAACATGAAAAGTTCAAAGAAAATTCTTATTTACAGGTAAAATTTGAGATGATTGTTCCTATCCGTCTGAATATTAAGAATAATTAGTTTAGTATGGTTGCCAATTTCTTTTTAATCACCATTTTATATAGTATAGTTTAAAAGGCTTCTTCTCTATGAGTCACATTTTCTTCTTTTTTTTTTGAGAAAGTTTTAATGGTTCAATGTCTGTGATTGTACATATATGCTCCCTGCATAATATTTTGTATTTTGAAATGCATCTGCAGCTAGTTGTATGCTGGTTGCTTTCCCACATGCAGCATTTTCTAGATGAGAGGCTGTTACTCTTAAACAAGTAATTCTGAGTCTTCTAAAGCTTTCAGTTCATTCACAAGAAGCAAAATGGAAAATGTATGTGAGTATTCCTAGCCTGTTTCCTCTGAAATGAGAGAAGTCCGCTCCTAAATTCACGTTTGCACTCAGTTGTTCATGTTGTAAAATCTAGTTCAGTTGCAACAACTCCCATGCTGTCTTAAGAAGGAAAAAGTACCCATTTTTTGTGATAGAGAGAAAAAAAAATTAGGAAGTTTTAGACAGGAATAGGTTTGGTAATTGGGTATTGTTCGAATGTTTTCAGTGGAAAAACTTCCCTGCTCAGAAACACTTATCTGCATTAAGTTCTTTGTTTTGGTGGTGGTGTTTTTTGTTTAAAGGCTCCCTTTCACAAGTTCAGCTAAAGCTTTGGGTTAAACATAGGGAAGCTATTACTCATATCTGAGTATCAGGGTAGTCTAGTATGAAACAGTGGTAGTGATAAATAGCTTCACTTAGTGCCGAGACTGTCCAACTCATAGAAAAGAAGTACAGCCTAATTGCAGTGTTCTTTACGGGTTTTCCCTTGTGTTTGTATTTAGACTTTTCATGTCACAAGTGCCATTGACTCAAATCTTGTTTTTACTGTGGGCCTTTACTTGGTTAATTATATGTCAAAATTGAAACTTCAGAAGCAGAGATAAGTGGTAGGGAACGCATCTCAGCAGAAAACTTTCTTAAAAATTCTGTTCTTTTATTATCAATCCTGTTCCATTGAGCATTTTCCAAGGTATAATAGGGAAGTTTTGCAATACCTCTCTCCTTTTTTTTTTTTTTTTTTTTTTCTGATTCAACTCCTTTGGCTTGACCTAGAGATATTAGCTGTTGATAGCTCCCTGAAAGGACCTGAGTTTTTGCTGCCTATATCCTAATGCTTTGTCTCTTTAGGTTAAAGACTATCTTGTACGAATACAGCCAGCCAGTATAATGACTGTCCATTTCTGAAGAGGAAAAACTTCTACTGTTGATTATTTAATGAGGTGTTCACAGTGTTTGGTGGCATGCGAGCTACCAGAATATCTTTGACCTGTAGAAATGAAAGACTACAAAAGATAAATCTTCTAGGGAGACTTATAGAATAGAATTAACTTAGGCCAAATTTATTAAATTAAGTAAGTTTTCAAATCATCTGGTTTTTCCTCTACTGCGAGGATGGAGTGTAGTCTAGGAATTAGCTTTAGTGAATGCTATTAACAAAGACAGTTGACATGATGCACTGGAGCCTTGTGAGCTCATTTCTGGAGAGCCACATGGAAACACAGAGAGGTGGAGAGGATGATGGATGAAACCAGTGAGAACTGAACTGTTACTGCAGTTGTATAAAGCAACATAATAAAACACCATCTCAGAGATGATGCCTTTTGTAGTAGCACACTGATGTTCTTAACCCAAGCTGAAAAAGCTTACTTGGATTTTGTCTTGGACACGTGAAGAAAGCAAAGCCAGAGCTGAAGGTAGTACTGTAAGCTGGCTTTGTCAGCTGCCCTACAAAACAGTAGAGTTTAAGGACAGAAAAAAATGAAGTGCTGGATTTTGATCACATTAACTGGAGCTTTTGGAAAGCATTCTGGAAACAGAAAAACCTAGTACATGGGATTAGAGAAGAAATTTATCTGCAGGTTACTTCCCATCTGATTGATAATTAACATTTAGACTCATGCATAAACAATCTGTTTTTCAGTCAGCAGTTTGCTATAATTGCACAGCTTAATAGGGTCATTCTCAGAATAGTGCCATTGTCTGCCGGCGCAGCATGGACTCGGGTGAGATGACAGGAAAAATCTTGGTTCTGTGCACCACAGCAAGGCTAAGTCAGATGTTTCCGTCCCTGTCTGCTGGAACCAATTTTTTGCAGACTTAGCTTTTAGCATTTTAGTAGCGACTTTCAAAGGACCGGTATCTAATGTGGTGGCTAGGAGGGTGGTCTGGTTTAGTAGCTGCCTGATGCAACATCTAGCTTCCTGCCTGGTATCTTTTTAAAGGGAGAGAGAATTATTTTGCTGAATAGCACATTGCCAGGAGGATTATGCCGTGAGAAGAGGAGAATCTTCATGAGATCTACCCGTGCAATGATAAAACAGCAACTGTGCAGGCCTTTTGTTAGGGCTAGTGATACGGATGCTAAAATCAGTGGGAAGTATTTGTGAGCGATAACTGTAATAGAAGACACCTGAGAATGTTAAATGTGTACCTAGGCATCTAGGTGTGCACTTGTTGATACATAAAACATCAGATATATAGAGGCACATGTAGCTATTTTATTTGTAGCTCAATCATTCATAATAGGAAGAGAAGGGTAAAAACAAAGCCAAAACTTTCCTTCTCCTTTCCATCCAGGTGAAAAGGCTACAGATGATTGAATTTTTGCTTAGCTGTTTTCTCGCTTTCTCCTTCCTTCCCTCCCTCTTTTATTTTTTTTTTCTTTTCCCTTAAGACTAAGTATAAGGAATAATATAGGTATTCAGCCTAAAGAAGATGAAAGCTTTAACACAGAAAACATGTAAGATAAAGAAACAGCTTTCAAAACTTTCTCCTTACAATAATTTGTAATTAAAAAAAAAAATTATTTACGCTCTTGAATTCCAGACTTCTAGTACAGAATGAATTGTAAAAGTTTTTCTGCCTTCTTTTCACAGTATATGTTAGTTTATTAACAGAAGTAAGAACTTGCACAATAAGATAATTAAAGTCAGAACTTGTGTTATCATCATAGTAATTACTTATATATTTTAGTGCATACTGATTACATTTACAGATTATACTCTTCTGTCTTCCAAGTAATTAATAACTAATTTCAGGCTGTTAATAATTTTAATATAGATAGTACTTCCACAGATAATAAGGTACCATTGATCTATCAGATAGACCTATTCATTTTTTTGAAGTCTTTCTAAGTGTTAATACACCTTGTGGGTTTTTTGTTTTTTTTTTTTTGTTTTTTTTTTTGTTTTTTTTTTTTACTAAGTAGCTTTCTCTATATACTGCTTTTATGAACTTCTCAGATTTTTGAGTCTGAGTACATCACAGAACTTGCATAGATCTTTACTCACAGGAAAATGGACTTGTCTTTTCAAATCTGCTTTGTAGATTGTGAAGCTGGTATGTTATGTTTGTGTTGGCCAGCAAGATCAACATGAATTTTAATTAGTTAACTTCAGTGATGTCAAAGGTGTTATTCCCAGCATCACAAGGGCAAGCTTTTGTGGAAATAGAGTTATACAGTTGTTACTGAGGGGAAAAAAAAATAAAATTGTAAACCTTGATTACAATGTACGCAAGGTGGAGAATCTAGAGCTTGGATGTTAGATTCTAGTTTGATTTTGTAGCTCCAGTAATTAGGTTGGTTGATTTGTTTTTACCCCTGTAAATGGAGTGATTTTGATAAGTAAATTTCTGAAAGAATAATCATGAAATTTCACAAATGCTTTACAAACAAAGGTGAACTTCAAGGTGGAAAGTTGGGGTAATTAAAGACAATTAGGTGGATAGGTGTCTTGTGTGACTTCAGAGATGCTTTAGCGGCCATTTAGATGAGTAGTTATCTCTAGTTGGACAAAAATACTTCTCAAAGCATGTTGCCAACTAATCAGCATTCATGCCTATGTGAATATTTAGGTTCCTGCAGCTCTATTCATAGGACCCTCAGCACCTGACTAGCACTCATCTTGGACTCAGTAGGTAGGCTGTTTCTCATTGTTGAACCGTAAGAACTTCCCTAACAAGGAATTGCATAAAGTTAGGAATATACTGTGGTATGAAATAATCCCATGAGAATCTGATGTCTCCTTTTCCTGGTTGATGTTTCTCATTCAAGTAGTGGATTCTAGTTTATAAGAGCAAATGCATATTTTTGTCCATCTCCACGTCTCCCATGCCTCCCTCAACTTAATGACTTTTTTTGACAAAAAGCCCACAAACAAGCACTGTCAAAACCCCAAATCCAGTATTTATGTAAAATAATGCAGGGAAGATAACAGCTGTATGTGCTCATTTTCAAGCATGTTTAGTATTTTTTGTCTGCTCACAGAGCATGAGATGGAATTTTCAACTAGCAATTTCAGATCGACTTTCATCTTGCAGAAACCATTTTCTGGCAATTCAGAGTGTATGCAATATTTGGTTGGGCAAGCTAGAGACGTTGTATCTTGATTTGATGGCTTGTCACTCAGTGAGGTGCCCTGTTTGAGGCTGAGGAATAAAGCATGAGCCTAATAGAGAGAAGATCTTCTGTGTGTGTGTATGTGTGTGCCCATGCACCTGTGCATATACTCTCAAAGTGACAATATGCATTCTTCAAGATGCTTCATAAGCATCTCCTAAATTTATGTCCTTCAAGTTTATTTTTCAGTTTTTCATTTGGCTCAGCTTGTTCTTTCTATATTTGTTGGTCTCATCCAAGAGAGAAATATCTTTATCTTTTGAAGAATGACATATTTTTTTTTTTTTTTTACTGTTTATGTTTGTTATACAAACATACAGGATACTGCGAAGTGTTACTGTTTTGGTTGAGTAGCATTCATGTCTGAAGAACCTCAATGTTGTGTTTTGAATTTTGATAATGATATTATAATAATAGAAAATTGGTATGGTGTACAGTGCTGCAGGCCCTGAAGTACAATAAAACTGAGCTTGGTTGGAATTCCAGCATGTGTGCAAGTTACTGCAATTACTTTCTGTCTGACTTGTCATTACATACTGAAATGAAGAGGAAAATCTCAACAGTATGGATTCATATCTGAAGGGTTTCACTTATGCTGAATGTCAGATAAAGGCATTTCATATTTATTTTACAGTGAGGGGAGAAAATTCTAGTATGATTTTTAAAATACATAAATTATATGGAAGACAGAGCACATAATAGTTTGAATCACTTTTCCAGACTCTCTTAATTATCCTGAAATATGTATGATTTTTTTGCCTTACTGAAATAACAGAATAATTCTATTGTGTTTGCTCCAAAACTGGGGTAAGAGGAGACTGAAGCTATCAAAATCCGTGGCCCTTTCATGAAAGATATCTCTAAAAAGTTGAATTAGATGTTTGTCATTTTATTAGATAGATAATTTTAATTTACTAAAGGTAAATCTTTGGTGTCATAGATGATTTTTCATTTTTCTCTAATTGTTTTCTGTTTTCTATGGTATATAAATTTTTTAAAAGGCTATTTCAAAAGTACTTCAAGTTGGAGACCAATATAAGTAGTATTTACCTCCTATCTTTCTTCCCTATTTCAGAGTCATAGTTCATGCAAATTTGGTTATCGATGAATTAGTACCATCTACAACAGAGAAAGATCCTATTTTGTTACCTAAAGGTTAAACACTTCTGTCAATAATATCTGAATGTATTTTTTGGAAGAAACTAATATTGGTGCATGAGCACTGAGCATACATACTGTTATTTCCACATCATGGGAAGTGATTAGAAACACAGAAGAGTTGTAATTACTGTGTAGTTGCTGCTGATGATATTTTATACTTTTGTGCAAAAGTTGTCGCTTCACATACAGTGTCAACAATCTTTTTGTGATGCATCTTATTTCAATATCATTCTTGATGTTAAGGTAAAGAGTTAAAGTTAAGCTGAGTAGAGGTTGTAGAAATCATTGGATCTCTTTGTTTTGTCTGCTTTTAAATGGGATATAAAACCAGACTGGATATTGGGTAAGACTTAATACATAGAAAAAAACTGAAGGTTTTTGTATTGTGCTCTGGAATTCCATCATACCACTTTCTGGGACTTGCTATAAGATGTTTGGCTAAGATCAGAGGTTCAAGCACTTGCTTGCGATGCTAGCACTTACCAGACTGTCCTTTACACCCTAACAATAGTGTAGAAAACATCTGCTTGTTAGACAGAAAAGCTGAATACTTCAAGTCTATTACTCTGTTGTAAGCTTTGCACCCTTCATCTAGAGAAAAAGCTTTTTTTTTTTTTTTTTTTTAACAGAATTTGGAAAGTACATTCTTTCAAGTCCAAAAAAAAATAAAAATTTCCTGAATTCAAATATTTGAGGAGACATCAGTTTTGTCTCCTGCCAGCTGCCCATCTCAAATGAGCCAGAACAAACAACTTCCTTTTAGCCAGATTGTTACAAGTTTGCCTTGTTTTGAACTGGACAGTGTCATCTTTTTTTGCTGTAAACAGTCTCATTTCTGCCTGTGAACATTGCCAAGATGTAATCACTACTTAATATGGCAAGAGAGAGTTTTTGCACAAAAGTATTTTAGTTTTTGTCTTACTTGCCAAGGACAAGGCGCAGGATGTCTTGCTGAAATTATCTTGGTTTCTCCTCTGTTAGTATGCTTTTCTTTTCTTTGTCTGTTCATAGTTCTTGATGTACGCACCTCCTTAGAAGCCAGTCTAGAAGGGATTTTTTTTACTGCCTCCCATGCAGTAAATCTATGACTGATTCAATACCTGTAATAACTAGAATAATGCCATATGCAATGTATTGCTGGTTTCAAAACTTATTGTTCTTTCTTTGTGTCTAAGGACATAGTTGATAAAACAACAGCCTAGGAAATTTGCTGTTTAATAAGCCTTCCTTGTGTGTTGTTTTCCTCCATTTGCGTTTTATTCCTTCACCTGTATTTATGCAAATCCGCAGCATCTAGCACTTCTGCAGACACTGGTGGTAACTCTTGTGAGTGAGGGGCGTCACAGCCCGCAGCCCTGCAGCAATTTCTCCCTGCCGTTCACTGGCCATCCTCAGTGAAGGGCGGCACGCTGCTCTTCCAACCGAGCCCTGCAGCCCTGGAAGAGAACAGTTAGAGTGCCTGGACTTAGTAGCCGTTGCGCTTTTCCTATGACAAGTCTACTCCAGCAGACTTCCTTTACGTTAGTATGAGAATCATTGCATTTGCAGTGTTAGTGAAATATATAATTTCCCTGCTTCACGGTGGTGAACAACAATGTTCAGAAGTATTTCATGTTTATCAGGGATTTACTGGAGTGATACTTTCAAATGCACAAGTGGAGGCTGCACTTATCTACCTGCTGGTTTCAATGAAAGTTCCCCTCTTGCCTTAGAAAATCTTCCCGTGCAACTGGCTACATTTGGTTGGAAAAACTGTTTTAATTAAACACTAACAATTAAAAATAAGTTTATATCTTGAACATAGACAATGTGAAGGGTTGAGAAGATAGCTGTGGAAATCACTATAATCTTTATGGGCTACTTTTCACATTGCTAGTTTTCTTATACAAACTGTGAATATTATCATTTAATTACAGTGAATGGTTAACTGTTGTTCAGATGTAGATCTCAAAGAAGTTACTTATTTGTACTTCCTGCTATTTGCTCGCTCTATGTAAATACCAAAAATACAGAGGATGCTGCTGTCAGAAAGTAGAGAGTACTACTTTCTCTTTTGCAGGTTGGGACAACTTTGTTGGTTTGAAAATAGTTATAAATCCAGGTTTCAGGCAGGATTCTTCAGTGAAAGATCAGAATGCATGTTCCCTTTCTGGCTTCCAAGCAGTACTTATTTTGGTACATTAGAAAGAGAGGATATGGCTACTGCTATCTGTTTCTTTTCTTCTGGGACCCTATTTCTACACTTAGGATGAAGGAGGTTCAGTGGAGCCTGCAAGCCTGCTCAATGCAAGTCACTATGTGAGGCATGTAGTGGCAAATCATGTGTTGAAGGCTTTCTTCTTTAACAGCTTTCCTTTTAGACAGCTATTGTGAGTGGATGCAGGCGGTTAGTTTTGTTTCAGCAAGATGAGACAATAAGGATAAGTCAGGTTGTGAATTTTTCATAATCCTCCCAGTGTGTGGGGAGGGGAAACAAACCCCAAAGTTCAAACTAATTTTTCCATTTTAAATTGTATTATTAAAATTTGCTTGGACAAAAGTAATTTAGTAAAATATTGTTCAAAAGGTAATGTGCTTTCCATAATAAAAACGACCGAGCAGTAATACATCTTTTAAAGAGGATTGATTATTTATTGTTAACTCAGTTTAGTGACATTGTATAATTGTTTTGTTCAAATATACACTTGCTTGTTCTTCGGTTGTTGCACTTCATAAGATACTAGAGTTTGTTTTCCCTCTGGCAGACTGCTAAAGTACAAGCAATTTTTGGCTTGAAAAAACAATGAAGTAATCATCAAATCTGAGTTCATGAGAAGGTAAGCTACTTACTGGCACACATTGCAAATTATGTTTGCCTTCTCAATCCCTATTTTGAATACTGTGGATTTATTAACTGTGCATGTTTGGAAAGATTTTACTTAGCATAGTATTTTTGCATTCAAGTAGTAGATTAACTGTAAAATGAGTCATTAAACATTATTAACATTTAATTTCTGCCAGGTAGAGACAAGCTTGACATAACATTGTGCTTCCTGTGACAGTAAAAGTGAACCAAAGGAAGGATGATCTGCTGGGTTATGTTTAGAATAATTTACTCTGGTGAATGCTCATCTTTCTCTTCAGTACAGATTTTAGTAGCTTCTAGTGAACCTTTGTCTTGATCTTTTCTTTATTCTTCCTTACAAAGCCCTTATAAACCTTTAGTCATCTTAAAAAAAAAAAACAAAACCAACCCCCTCCCTCCCCAAACCCAAAACCAACCCAGCAGAACCGAGTATTAATGCAAATAAGTATTTTACAAAACTTAAAAATTATTATTATCCTTGATTATATTGATCCTGTTACTTTTGCTTTGGTAATTGAAGACAACAGACTAAGAAAATAATCTCTTTTACAGTTTGGGGTTTTTTTTATAATATTTAGTATTCATTTCCCCTTTGCTTTTGTTTGATTGCACTACTAAATCTTTTTTTTCTTTTTAATAAAGTAGAGTAGGTTGATTTATAATTAAATGTGTTTATTTTTTTAAAACAATGCCACATCCGCAGCTTTGTTAAGAATGGTGTGTTTCCTTGCCAGTATGATAAATGTATGGGCATGGAATTTCACTGAAAAAAGTTCAACTTTTTCACTTCAAACTTCCTGTCAGTATAAACTTCTGAATGTAATATATATCAAGTGTACCTCTCAGGTATAAAGAAATATTGCCTAAGAAATAATTGTCTGTAATGCTATAGACTAAAAATTTCCATGTATTTTTCATAGGGGAATATTATTTAAGCATTATTACTGTGCCTGCTCTTACTCCCTCCAATCACTCGATATTGCCAAATGATAAGAATTTAGGAAACAAAATTATTATGCTTGTATGCAGATAATATATTACATATAATCCACAGGAGTTGATACTTTCTGACTCTAATAGTATTTGGCTGAATATTATGAAATATGCATTGCTGGAGAACTTGGGAATCAGCATCTGATTAGAAGGATTCAAATCTGAAAATATATTAAAAGCTGTTGAGTGTTTGATCTGTTAGCACTTAGTAGGTCAAAGACGTTTAGGAGTCACTGCATTTCCACAGATAAAGACATCAGAGTAAGCGGGGGGCGGGGGGAGGTGCATAAATTGTTATTTCTACAGTAGTCCTGCTGGAGGATGAATAGGTTAGCTTTATCAGTTTTGTTTAACAGCTTTTAGGGCAGTCAGATGACTGAACTTCTTCCACTGTTTTTTTTTTTTTTTTTTTTTTTTTCCCTTTGGCGTAAGTGTTCTCCCAGGTTACAGCGAGTTGAAAGGGATGTTTTGTTCTGTAAATCCTATTATGAACCTTGACCTTTCCACTTTCTCCATTTGGAAACATTTTATGACATTTAATGAGTGTGAGCACTGGATGAAGAAAGATCTAGACTTCTTGTATACATGCTGCTGGGCTTGCAACAGCAACACAGATAAAAATTAATGTTATAAAGAAGTAGAGGGTTCGCTGCAGGTCTCTCTTGGATTTCCAAGCAGCCTGTGGAGAGTGTGTGGCTGCTAATGCTGCCTGGAAGTAGCAGCAAAAAGTCAAGTGTCTGCTTTATCCTAGTTGCACTCAATCACTCAGTTACATGTGTAAAGCTATTGCACACGAGTTGAATTCTGCATATTTTCAGTGGTTATAGAAAAAGCATGTTGGGTATCTTTCTCTTTTTGAATGGTGTCCTTTTTCTTTCTTTTTTTTTTTTTTTTTTTAAATGTCTTTCTGTCTGTCTTTCCCAAAAGCAAATACTCTCTTTTCAGAAGAGCAGAAATGGCCTCATGTTATTTGTACGAAATGTCAGATTAAAGAGAGAGACAAGCTATTACTAGGCTGGAACTGTTTACTGATATTTATGGGTTCTCAAATGCCATTTGTTACACCAGAGCAATCACAGATGAAAGATACGTGCAGGATGTACAATGTGTAGCATGATGTTGTGCCAGTTTAGCTTCTGCATGTCTGGCAGAAAAACTGCAATGATCTGTTGCCAAAATGCTAACAAGGGCCTATGTGTGTATCTTTTCCACTGAAATATTTTCTGAATCACCAGTGATCCATGTGGCAGGCGCTGATTTCAGAATGCTTTGTTCATGCAAAATCCACTAAATCACAGTCTAAATTCCAAAGTCATATACTCCATCATCCCTCACTGCTCTTTCATCGTCTCAGCAAATGTAAATATTGCAACATTTCTTTCTAACCCTGGATGGAGGAGGAGTCCTCCAGGCAATCATGGAGTTAGTCTTGAAATTTCTGTGCACATCTGCAATGGTGTGTGATTGGACTTCAAATATTTAGTGTAAAATCACTAATCAGTAAATGAGTGGAACCTTTTAGTAGTGGGATAAATGGCCTTTGCCCATTTTGAACCCTAGAGGACTGTAGGTCTTGCCCGGAGAGAGAGGCCCAGTTCATGCTGGTAGGGCAGTTTGCTTTTGCAGCAATTGCACTGTACTTCTATGCAACATAAAGGCACCTTCAGGTTCAAATATTTACACTATCATAAAACATTCTTGTGCAACATTATGATCTTATGAAATATGTTTTTACAGAAAGTAATTACCAGTAATTAAAGATGTAGCCTAATATTTTGTGGACACCTGAGGTGCTTTGCATACAAAATCGTTTCGTATTACGGCAAAGTCCACCCTGATGTGTCCTGCAGCAGAGATGTCGCCGAAGATTGGCTGGAGGAGCAGGTTTTTTGACCACTTTTCAGTTTTCTATTTCTTTTTAACCCAAAAAGAATAGTATCCTAGTGGGTGAAAGTTTTGCCTCATTAGTCCTTGGCAAAACTCCACAAATAGTTGTATGACTGGGACTGCCTTCCAGGAAAAATAATCATGGATGCTAAGCAAAAAATATGCACTCCCCTTCTTTTTTTGTAGGATGTTAACTTCCCTGTTGTGTCTTTCCATCCCTCCTGCTCTCTCTCATGTATGCATATATAACAAAAGTGTGTTGTCAACTGTCATTTGTTTCCTGAAGTATTTTTTGCCTGGTTTATTTTTTGCAAGTATGCTCACTGTATGCTGCCTCTGGAATGACAACGTATTAACTCTGAGATGATGAACTGCAGGACAGCTCTCTGGCAGTTGTTGCTGTTCTGAACTCTAATGCATTTTCTAGTTGCAGTATCCTTTGATGCTTCAGAAGTCATATCCTTTCTGAATTGACGGATACAGAGAATCAAATGTTATATTTTAATTAGAGATAAGAGCAATGCTCAAGTCCTTTTGGACGATAGCCACGACACGCTTTAATGAAAGTGCTATAACTTTCACTTAGTGCTTTTTTCAAATCGGTACAAGCACTTTCTCTCCCATATGCGAGGAATATAATCCATAGAGCTCAATTGCTCTTAGTCTGAGCTACACTTTCTAAAAAAAATTTAAATTTATTACTCTCATGTAGGAAAGTACTCAAATATCTGAGTTATTCTCAACTATGTTTGGTTTGATTTGGACTGGTTATAAAATTTTACAGATTAATCACATTAGTGTGCTTTTTAGGAGGGAAGAGCCATTACTTATAATTTATGTGTGATTGTCTCAAAGCCAAAGAGAAAATTGACATTCAGTCTTTTACCAGGAACAGATAGCTCTTATGCTTTCTTCTGCCTATCTTCTGTCCCCTGTCTGCTCTGAGGGAACAGGTGGCATTCTAGTCTTATGGTTTCTTTTCATGTCTATTACCTAATTTGTAAACATGTCCTGTCTTTTTCTCTAGGTCTGTCTAGTGGCCATCCCATTTTCTTGGCAATATTTACTTTCCCCCTCACCTTCTCCTTGTGTTCCATGGAACCACTCTCCATTTTGCCATGTCTTTCTTC
Source organism: Pterocles gutturalis (assembly GCF_000699245.1). Lineage (NCBI taxonomy): Eukaryota > Metazoa > Chordata > Aves > Pterocliformes > Pteroclidae > Pterocles > Pterocles gutturalis. The sequence goes on along the minus strand of NW_010112767.1, from coordinate 46,631 downwards.
CTCTCCATTTTTGCCCTTTAAATTTACACCCCTTTGCCTTTGTAGTTTGAAGTCTACAAACCCTTCATTAGGAAAAAAAAAAATCTG
>NW_010112767.1:39619-46529 GCF_000699245.1 Pterocles gutturalis | reverse complement strand
TCCCTTGGTGTGTTCACAATATCACAAGCACTTTTGTCTTCTTTTGAATATAGTTTCTGCTATGTGATTATTTATGTATGGTCTGTAAGTAATTTTTTTTTATTTTAATACTATACAAAATAGTTTTCAAGCTATAAAATCCCTTAAATAACTTAGACTAATGCTGCATACTTTTTTTTTTTTTTATTGCTGAATTAAAATAGATGGGTTGGGTTATTTTACAAGTCTGAAGTGAAGAGTATAATAACCTTTGCTAAACAATGCAGGTTCTATCATCTTATATGGTTGAGTTGTACAGGTAATTATGAGAGATGGTCAGACTTGTTTTGCTGAAATATTCATGTAGTGTTTCTCTTACCTTTCAGTGTTTGCTTTAAGTGGTTCTTCCAGTATGGTTACGTTCGCCTGTGTGCACCATAGTGCTTCACAGAGCTGAATTTCAGCTGAGTGTAAAATAGTTTAGGAGAAATAGCATGTCCAAATGCAGTTTTGTTTCTGCTCTTTCTTTTTACTTATTAGCAAAACAGTACTTACATGCTTCACAGGAGCGCGGTCAGAATTTAACTATCAAATTTTATATATCTACAATAGTTCTATATGAATGCTAGGTTTTTTGTTAGTTTAAATGGAACATTTATTTTGATAACACAAAATCACTGTCCTCTTAGTAATGTTTGAATAGATTGTACAGAAGTCCCAATGGTTGATATGAGTTGTGCATAATAAATTAACGTGTTTGCCTTGATAAGGTCAATGTAGTCACTTAACTTGTGGATCCATGAGATCCAGGGTCCTTGGCTATTGCTAGAGAGTACCTGGATGGAAAAAGAGCCTGTCTTTAAATAACAAAGGGATAGACATTGTTTTTCAAGACGGATGGGATGAGTTGGCTATCTTAGCCTTGTGGGACAGTTGTTGGCACTCATCGTATCAGCAACTAGTTTTTTTCAGGCTGAAAAATGGCAATGCATATCTGATTCTTTAACTGGTTTTTTTTGTTTGTTTGTTTGAACATACAAGATTTGTGTCCATTCTGTAAGTTTCAGGGTCTGCATTAAGCCATTGATCATCATTTCTGTATGTAGCCAAAAGCAGCCATGGTCTCCATGTCTGTGTTCTTACCATCTGAAACCAAGAGAAGAAGTAAGAAATGTTCTAAATATTTTAAACAAAAAAACCCACTAAAAATAGTTTACTGAGTTTCTTTTAATTTACCCCCCCCCAAAAAAAAAAAAACCAAACAAAAAAAACTGGGTAATTTAATTCTATTTCAGAGTTTTAAGTGCATATTACAAACTTAAAATACGGCTTGTGGCTTCTATCTAAAGGAATTAAAAAGCAACACTGAAAGATGTTTCTAGTGCATAAATCAGGACTAAGGTCTAAAAATATATACAAGTGATGACAATGATAAATGCTTTTGAAATTGCAGGCAAGTTTTGAAATAAGTGTAAGGCTACATGATTAAAATTCACTGTTGATTGAAATTAATGATAGTTTTATTATCTCTAGTGAAAGCATGGAGTTTATTTATTTAGACAATTATAAACTTTTGATTGTAAATGAGTGAACAGAAAATACTCATTTGCAAGTTTTCATTGAATAGGTGCGATCATTGTCAGAAGACTGTTGAAAGGAAGGCAAATAAAAGAGACCTAAGATATTTGCGTTTTCCAGGCTTGAAGTCAAGGACCTGAGAGATAGCATTGCTATTAGTTTCAGTGGCTTTTGGGTAACTTACAGATATATTCTTACCTCAGAATTAATTTTCTTTGAAAACATACATAGGTTGTTCTAATGTTACTGTGCTAAAAAATATTTACTCTATTGTTTACAGTCCTAATGACATTTTAGAAACATTCTTCATAGAACAAAAATGAAAATAACAGTTAAAAAGAAAAGGGAACATTCACAATGCTAATGAATCTGATTTAATTGGAAATTACTCAGTCAGACAAATATATTTTGAGCGGAAAATGGTGTTTTGATAAATGATCATTTCAACCTTCCTTAAAACATATGAAAACACCTTAAATATAAATGTGGCGTAGTACTAAATAAGAACCTGAAATGGCTTCAGGGGTAGCTGCAAATTGGTAGAAAGCATTAAAAAGTTTGACTGTGTACCAGAAGTGGTGCTTCATTTGCTATAGCTTCTTGTACGAAATTAAAGTCCTTCACTGACCTGTAGAAAGGCTATTTGAACCATAGGATTGGACTTTAGACTCATGTTATATAAAATGTAGAACATTTGTGAGTTAATTGTAATATTTAGAAGAAATGCTTAGTTATGAAAGAAATATACCTGTTTATTGTTTTAATTTTTGATGTAGAATTTACTTGGGGGAAAAAAATTGTAGTTACAGATTCTAGCTGTTAACCAGTAAGATTATGTTATATTTAGTTCTTTATGTAACTTTCTTTTAGAAGATGACATTTTTAAATGTCTGGTATTTCAGATGGATTCTGTGTGGCCTGGAAATGGAGCTGGGACTCCACATACTTAAAATATCTCAATATTGTAGGCTTTTCAGAGGAGGGGTGGGGGGGGGGAAGGAAAAAGTAAGGGGTAGTTAATGGAAAAGTCTGTCTGACATGTAATTACTATAATTCTACTTTTGTCCTAACATCTGATTTGAAGCTTTTTATTTTTCTGCTCTTAATGCATGTATTTGGAGTGCAATAATAAGGTCTATGACAAATTGGCTTATCCCATTCACTTTCTTTTGTAATCTGTTCAGGGCTAGCAGATTTTCTATGAACACAAGGCAATGGCTGTACTTCCTTTAGTACTGACTTCAATTCAAGTACTTCTCCAGTACTGCGGTAAACTTCAGTCTACATCAGTTTTTTACAGAGACTGTTATTTTAATGAATTTTCTTTATAAAGAAATGAGATCTTCCACTTGTAGAACAGTCTGCTTGGTCTAAATAAAAAGTATAATTTTATAGAGACATCTTCAAAACATGGTAGACGAAAGTCTGGAGGCCGTAACCTCATGCAGTGCCCAATGTCCTTGTGATACCGATTGTGAGGTTTGACATCTAGCATTGATGAGATCCTTGTTCAGCATTTCATAGATTTGGGTTTAGCTAGTATTTATCTTTTGACACTGAGAGTGAGATGAGAAGGAGTTTTTGACTGCTTTCCCATGGCAAAGCCTCTTGAGAAATAAAGAAGGAAGACAGTTTTGTGTTGCTATTCATCTCCATCTCCCAATCCATGATTTTTTTTTTCCCCCTCAGTTTCAGGTTTTTGGTCATGGTTGCACACAGTAACACCAGATTTTAGTTTGTATGATATTTCCTGACTTTCTTAATGCTTGGATTTCTTTTTGCGCATTTGACTCAGCAGTAGTGTGGCATTGGCATAATTATTTACAGTTTTACTGTTGCCCAGCAGATTCTGTAAAAGCAATAGCAAAGCTTTTTTTCTTAACTTCATAGAAAGAATGCTCACAAATTATGTGCTGTAGCTGATGGTGATGTTGCAGTTTTAATTAATATCGTGCTTATATTTACCAAAAAGGAAAGAAGCACAAGTATTTTAAAACAACGGCTTAAATTCTGAAGGTGATGTCTAAAAGCCGGATCTACAGTATTTGTTCTTAAACCAAATAGAGATTTCAAAAAAGCTCTGTCAAGTTGCTCTTAGCCCATGCTTTTATCAACTGTCTACTTTTTTTATTATTGTAGGGACTCGCAATTAGCACTGTCCCAGCTATAGCACTGTCCCAGCTAAGGTGAGCATCTTATTCTGCATTCATGTCTATGAGTGCTTGGGACCTGCAAACTAAATGCTGTAATGCTGTCTGAAAAATTTGGTTCCCAGGGTTATCTTCTTTATGTGGGATGGGTTCTAAAGCATGTCAGCTTTGTCAGTAGTGACCTTCATTTTTTAAAGATAATGGCTGTAAAAGCCAATTTTAACTGTGCTGCTTTGTTTTACATGTTAGCCTATTAGACTGCTTGCTCAGGAAGCAGCACTGCAAGATGTAGGACAGGTGAGTTTGAATCTCTTGTAAATCCCAAAGGAACACTGGAAGTTAGTCTAACACTTCTTGAACAAGCGCTCAAATCATAAAGGCCTTAGCTAGTAAAGTCAGAAATAGCTGTATGTTTTAATTGGAAAAGTATAATACCAATCAAAAAAAAAAAAGTTCTCTTACAAACTCTGAAGTAGAGCTGTTCTTTTGTTCTTAATAATGTCTGTCTTTTTTCTGATAGTGCCTCATGGATATGTAATCTTGACCTAAAATTCCAATAAATGTGTAATTAATAGAATATTTTTCTTAAAATCATCTGATAATAATTTCTGAATTTTAGGTGGTAGTTGAATAAATTAAATAGCATCATTTTAGACTAGTTCTTTCCATTTCACTTGAAGTTTCACAGATGGTTTTACCAAATTTTCTAAAGTAGTAATTTTTCTAGCATATTAGACAGTCAAAAATTTGAATTTTATTGTCATGCACTCTAACCTTATTGTTTTCAGTTATTTTAAGATTAGATGGCTTATTTTGAAACTTAAAATTTTGTTAAAAATAAATTATCTAATAACGTAATAGATTAATGTTAATAGATCTAAGTAAGGATTGAGAAAATAGAAGAATATTACTTAGTATTTTACTTTATATGCCAGTGCTTCCATTGAAGTCATGGAGACTTTGTTTTGGTTTTTAATGCTAAGTATTTAGTAAAGGTGTGGCAGTCAACTGTTGGAGGTATCCCAAATGTCAGTTCTGAAGAAGGAGGTAATGTAATTGTCTTGAAGCATTCCTAAGTGAAAATATTGCCTTTAATGTTCAGTAGCCAAATGGCTTTACCTGATGCTACCCTTGATTTGCAGGAACATAAAACCCAAGTAACAGTTATTTTTGGTAAGGAAGAACTATTTTTTTCAAGCCTGCTTCACTGCTGGACATTTAAGAGATAGTATTTTAATGCCAAATGTTCAAAGGAATTATTAAGGTCATGACATGTTAGTATTCTAGCCCTCTGAATTAAAAATACTTTGTTTAGGTATTTATTTCTCATTCAAGTTTTGCAGCTGTGTCTGGATGTAAAATGCAATGTATAAGACTGAAAAATGATTGTTCTTTTAAAATTGCCACGACTATCTGTGCACCATAATGATCTGTTAGGGGATCCCTGGCTGGCAAAGAATAGGAATGGTGAGAACCAAGTCTGGCTAGTACTGAAAACTTCGGTTTTAACTAAAAATTAAACTGGAGTAGAGTAGCAGTCTTCTGTAGGGAGGATAAAGAGCTAATTGGTATGATCTGCTTTGTGAGCATTTTGCACTTTGCATGATTGTCTTTTGCTAGTTTTTTTTCTGAAGTTTACCTCCAGAGGAGTTAAAACATGAACAGTGTGAACTACCCATGGACCTTATGGGAAATCAAGCTTTCATGGACTTCCTCAGCTTTGTCCCAGTCAAGGCTGGCCAGGTGTTCTGAGTCTCCCCATGCCTGTATGACCTGCTCTGCTCTGGCTTCTGTGATGCTGTCTCTTGCTTCTGGTTGTAGCTAATGCCTCGTGATCTCTGCTTAGATGTTTGCTCCATTTGCTATATGTAACAACTGAAATAAATTACATGGGACTTCTTTACACACTGGTGGATGTGGCGAATACACTTCAGTGGAGGCTTTGGTTTTGCACTGAGGTGCCAGTGGTGCTGCTCATATTGATACAGAAAGCTTCTAAAGGCTTAAGTGAGAGAGTCTAAAATATGGGAGCCAGTTGCTAGCTAGAAAGAAAAACACTTTTGAAGATTAGAAAGAAATTCTAGGCCCACAATAGCCAATTGTTGACTAAATTAGGTCCATAATCGTACTATAAAGGAATTAATATTCATCTCCTGTCTGCATTTCTCAGGAAGGTTGTACTTTTTTTTTCTGACTACCTCTTTAAACTTAAAATTGAAGGATGTGTCTGAAAGCTCTGAGAGCCATTTGTCTGAAATACATTTTCCAAATATAGGCTAATTAAAACCAGCAACATTAAAATTAATCACTTCCCACACTGCAAAAACAAAAGCTTCAAGCATTTGCACCTGCCATTTCAAAGTATATAATAATTATTTATCACTAACTTCTCTCTGAAATTCGTATCTTGAGCGTCTGAAATAAAGCATACAGAATGCTTTTGCAGACACAAAGATTCTGCCTGGTTTGTTTTGTTTTTTTTTTAATGTACATAATTTAGTAACAGGAAAGAAAAAATACATTAATTTCTGTTTATTTTAAAGCCTACTTTATAGAGAAAAAACATGATTGGGTTCATATCAGAAAAGGCAAATTTCTTCAAGATATTGGATCAAAACATAACAAGACTTTTATGTTATACAATTAAACTTAAGAACCTTCTTTGTGATATAACAGTAGTTTATGCCTTATCTGTTGCTTGGTGGCTCTTAAATGAGGTTTACTGTGGAGAAATAACTTTCATTTGTTTACAGTTAACAAGCAAATTGTAAGTAAATAGTTCTGGATTTTTGACTGTCTAAATGTGTCCTTTCATGCATACTGACTTGCAGCTTTTAGTTCATATTAATTTCCAACGGCCTGTGTGGTTTAGCTAACTCTATAGAACCATGACTACTTTGATACAAGTGGCTATTTGCTTTCAGCTTTTTTACTGATGGGAAAGACAGCATTTATAAATAAGGTCTTGAAGGATACCTTTTATCATAGCCAGTGATGAGTTTGTAAAAAAAAATATGAGCATTTAAGACTAGGGATACTTTAAGACATAAGAAAATTTTGTTAGTTTGGATAATGGCAGAGGGAATAATCAGTTTAATAAGCTATATTTTAGATGACTGAAGAAAGAAAAAAAATAGTTTTCTGGTAGGTCTGATGCAGAATCATAGAATCATAGAATGGTTTGGGTTGGAATCATCTAATTT
>NW_010112767.1:29037-39515 GCF_000699245.1 Pterocles gutturalis | reverse complement strand
CAACCTGTGCCAGTGCCTCACCACCCTCACAGTAAAAAACTTCCTCCTAGTATTCAATCTAAATCTACCCTCTCTCAACTTAAAATTGTTACTCCTTGTCCTGTCACTACACTCCCTGATGAAGAGTGTCTCCCCATGTCTCCTGTAGGACCCCTTCAGGTACTGGAAGGCTGCTATAAGGTCTCCCTGGAGCCTTCTTTTCTCCACGCTGAACAACCCCAACTCTCTCAGCCTGTCTTCAAAGGGGAGGTGTTTCAGCCCTCTGATCATCTTCATGGCCCTCCTCTGAACTTGCTCTAACAGGTCCATGTCCTTCTTACGTTGGGAGCCCCAGAGCTGGATGCAGTACTTCAAGTGGGGTCTCATGAGAGTGGAGTAGAGGGGCAGAATCACCTCCCTCAACCTACTGGTCACGCTTCGTTTGATGCAGCCCAGAACATGGTTGGCTTTCTGGGCTGCAAGTGCACATTGACGGCTCATGTTGAGTTTCTCATCAGCCAGCACCCCCAAGTCCTTCTCCTCATGGGTGCTCTCAATGCATTCTCCTCCCATCTTGTATTTGTGCTTGGGTTTGCCCTGACCCATGTGCAGGACCTTGCACTTGGCCTTGTTGACCTCCATGAGGATGGCATGGGCCCACCTCTCAAGCCTGTCCTAGTCCTTTTGGATGGCATCCTTTCCCTCCAGCATTGACTGCACCACACAGCTTGATGTCGTTGTCAAATGTGCTGAGGGTACACTCAATCCCACTGTCCATGTCTCCGACAGAGATGGTAAACAGCACTGGTCCCAGTACTGACCCCTGTGGAACACCACTCGTCACCCATCTCCACTTGGACATTGAGCCATTGACCACAACTCTTTGAGTGTGACCGTCCAGCCAGTTCCTTAACCACCAAGTGGTTCTTCCATCAAATCCATGTCTCCCCAGTTTAGAGACAAGGATGTCATGCAGGACAGTGTTAAAGTCTTTGCACAAGTCCAGGAAGATGGTGTCAGTTGCTCTTCCCTTATCCACAAAGCCACCAAATTCACCAGGTATGATTTGCCCTTGGTGAAGCCATGTTGGCTGTCACATATCACCACCTTATTTTCTGTGTGCCTTAGCATAGCTTCCATAGCTCCATGGTGTTTCTGGGCACAGAGGTGAGACTGACTGGCCTGTAGTTTCCCAGGTCTTCCTTATTTCCTTTTTTAAAAATGGGGTTTATGTTTCCCCTTTTCCAGTCACAAGAACTTCACCAGACTACAATGACTCCTGAAATATGATGGATAGCGTCTTAGCAACTTAATCTGCCAGTTCCCTCCAGACCCGCAGATGCATCTCATCAGGTCCCATGGACTTGTGCACCTTCAGGTTCTTTAGATGGTCTCCAACCTGATCTTCTCTTACAGTGGGCGGTTCTTCATTCTCCATTCCCCGCCTTTGTCTTCTTATACTTGGGCAGTGTGGCTTGGGCACTTACCAGTGAAGACCGAGGCAAAGGAGTAATTGAGTACTCCAGCCTTCTCTGTATCCTTGGTAACCAGGTCTCCTGTTTCCTTCTTGAGAAGGGCCCACATTTTCCCTAGTCTTCCTTTTATCACCAACGTACCTATAGAAGTTAATGTCATTGTAGCATCCTTTAAGTAAAGCTGTTGAATTTCAGTCCCCGAGTTCTTTCTATAATTTTGTCTAGATAGTTTTCCTCCAGAAAAAATTCAATACCAAAATAATTTCCAGTCTCCTCTAAAAGAAGATTTATATTTTTTAGTATTAAAAAGAAAAGACACATTTGCAATACATTCTCCTTCATAAAATTTTCTACAGCATAGTACAAAATACTGCTATGAGTAACTGCAGGTGTTTAGGCATTAATGTTATTTTTTTGAAGAAGGCTTTTATCTTTTCACAGACACTTGATTGCTGACTGTTGTGGGTTAACTCCAGTAGGCACCCAGCTGCTCGCTCACTCCCTCCTGGTGGGATGGGGAAGAGAATCAGAAGAGTAAAAGTGAAAAAACTCGTGGGTTTGAGATACAGACAGTACAGGGAAAGCAAAGGGCACACACACAAGTAAAGCAAAGCAAGGAATTAATTTACTACTTCCTGTCAGCAGGCAGGTGTTCAGCCATCTCCAGGAAAGTAGGGCTCCATCACGGGTAACAGGGTCTTGTGAAGACAAATGCTGTAATTCCGAGCATCCCCCCTCTTCCTTCTTCCTCCAGTTTTGTACGCTGAGCATGACGTCATATGGTATGGGACATCCCTTTGGTCAGCTGGGGTCAGCTGTCCCTGCTGTGTCACCTCTCGACTTCTTGTGCACTCCCAGCCCACTTGCTGGTGGGGTGGTGTGAGAAGCAGAAGAGGCCTTGGTGCTGTGTAAGCACTGCTCAGGAATAACTAGAACATCCCTGTGTTATCAACATTGTTTTCAGCACTAATCCAAATCATAGCCCCCTGCTAGCTACTATGAAGAAATTTAACTCCTAGCCAAATCCAGCATACTGACTAAGAATACAACACTGCAGAAGGCAAATTCCCAAAGTTACTCTGTGCTTAAACACCTAAATTGAATTGTCATCATCCATTATTATTATTTGATGTTTAGTAGTTTGCATTGTTTTAAGTTAGGAACTGAAACCTTTTTGTAAACTGAGCCTGAAGATTTGAATTTGAGTTTCTGCTTTGGTGCTTTCCTCTATGCTTTAACAAAGTTACTTTCTGTTCCAAGTTCTAATAATTTCAGTTAAAATAATAAGAATTTCATGTTGGTTAAATAGGCTTGAATACTTTTAACAACTGTAACCATGCTACCATTTTCTTTTAAAACCAGTACTTGTTTGTAGATAAGTTCCAAAATTAGCAGTGTTGTTGAAATTACATATATGGAATAGGATGTTTATTTTCTTAGCAATCCATATTTAGGTTTTTTTTTTCTCCCCCACCCTGCAACTTTCTCTTTATGTTCCTGGGGGGGAATGTACAAGTATTACACAATCATTTGTTGAACAGTCACTGTTCATATAATCACTCGTGAACAGTGATCATAATTGTTTCATATATATCCTGCTAAATATCAATTGAAAACATCTGTGGGGTTACAATAAAGAAATGGCTGTCTTTAAAAAAAAAAAAAAAGTTAGTACTGAGTCACACCGATGGCAGTTTCATGCAGAGGTGGTAATTCAGTATATAGCTGAACCCAGTTTCCCTAAAACCAGCTTATGTCAATTTCCAGAGCTTAATGTTTGATTAATTATTTTGGGGTTTTTTTCATTCTATTTAAGGACTAGTTTTATTAATGTATTCTTCAAACCAAGACATAAAACATTATCGCTTTCTCAATCGCAACAGTAAGTGTTGAGATCTGAGAGGACCAGCTGTGGCAGCTGTGTTCCCCCTTGAATCTGGAAGCTGAAAAACTTTCATCTCTGTTGCTGTCTTAGCTGCCGGTCTCAGGCTGTGGCCTTCCCATAAGTCAAACCAATTTCAAAGCAATGTAAGTAACCTCGTTGGAATGCTTTAGGAAAACCGCAGGAAGATTTTTTTTCCTCCTTCTTTTTTACACAGTGCCTGTCCATTTTAAATTAATGTTTCCATTTTAAGGTAATCTGTTCATGATGTCTGTCATGAACTGATAGACCCATCCTACAGCCAGGCTAGGAATTTTGTTGCTGTTTTTCAAATGAGGAAAAAAATTCAGTGATTCCAGCAGGGCACATGACAGGTAAAGAATGAGCCCAAGACGTTTGCTTAAATCTTTTTGATAGTTGTATATAAGGGTATGACCTTTGAATCAATTTGCACACAAAGTTGTATTTCAGACAGTTTTCCTATAAAGAGAAGATAACGTTCCTGAAAGACGTACAAATAATTTATAAGTCACATGGACATGATGGAGAGAAGTGCATTAAACGATAGCAAAGCAGTGGGAGGAGAGCTTTTGAGACCTTACGGTAGGACGATGTGCTTACATGGGGGTTACTTGCTTCTTGATGTCTGTGACCTCAGGGAGAACCTCAGGCTTTTTAACCTTTCTTGACTCATTCCAGCAAAGTGTAAAATAGTAATAGTATGGGACTTCCCAGGAAGGGACAAATTCCTGCTACTGACCTTCATCAAAACTGAGAAAAAAGCATTTGTCTTTTCTGGAAAATCCAGTTACAGCATTTCTGCCAATAAAAGAACCAGTGATGACTCTCTGAAGATTATATAATTAAATGTTTTATGGTTTAATTTTATCTAATTATTTGCAGCAATTTATCTCAAGATATGTCTGTTCAAAAGATCTGCATGAATTAGCTCCATCTCTTCAGTGTAGACAATGCACATGTTTCTCTCTCACAAAGGGCATTTGGAGCTACTCTGGATTCATTGAGATGCTTCTATTTTCAAAATAAATGCTGTCTTCTAGCGTAGCCCTGAACTTTCTCCTGTTTGACCTGGCTCAGAGTGCTGTTTTGTGATGGGATGATCAGGGAGGCAGTGCTATAGAAAACATTAGCTGGGTACCAGAAGGGTTTGCACTGTGAAGACCCCACATCCTTCCGTACAGGTTCAGCTCGTATTGCTCCAAGTCATCACTTCTCCTTCTGTAATTGCAGCTGCATCCCGTTGCTAGTGGCTCCTTTCAGATGCATAAAATATTTCTACGGAGATAGCAAAAGCATGCTTGAGTGGCAGACTGTCACTGCCAACTTTCACTTTCTGGCTGTTGACCCAAGTAGCAGTCTCATGGTGAATTCCAAATGAAGTGGTATTTTATAGCACTAGCACAGCGCTAGTAATCGCTCTCTTAGGCCAGCAGGGAAAGGCATGATCCTCTTAATTTCTGGTGTCGAGGGAACTTTTAGAGTTTATGGATGATGATTTCTGTCTCCTATTTATGACTGATAACTGAATGATTTATAGTTTATCATTTCATCTTTCTGTTCAGCAAAGGACTAATAGAGGAGAAGTATATTTTGAGGGTGTAGAAAAACAGAAGAATCTAAGCACAAGTTTCATTACTATTCTTTGAACCTTCTAAATGATTTGACCTTTATCCATAAAGCGATCGCTGTGGTCAACAAAGGCTAGTATTGATTTACAGCACAGCTAACCTGTCAATTCTAAACTTAGCCTTTGACCTTTTGTTTTGTTGCTGGAAAAATTATGGTACATGCCTGAGTCATACTGCTTAATAGGTTTTTTCCTATATTCAAAAGGCCAAAAGGCTCATTCTGAATAAATCAGGCAGTTTAATAATCTAGGTGGCAGGACAAAGCAAATTGTCCATAATTAAGAAGTTTAGAAAACCTGACTACGCGAAAAAGGTTTCTCAGAATGAAACAATTACTTTTTTCAGGAGACAGTAAGTGTGCATGTTTCACAATGGGTAGCTGCCTTCTGTTATCACATGCATTTTTCTGCCTTCCTGCTTGTCTTGTAACTCACATCTGTACCAAGTGGAGGAAAAAAAAAAGCAGTAGACAAGATCCTTATTGCTGCATTTTCCATGTTTTAAGCTTCCTCCTTTTTAATCTTGCTTACAAACTGAACACCACTGAGAGGGTCTGCTTCCTTCCAACCTCTTCTTCATAGATAAAGTATATGTTTGCCCTCTTCTCTTGAGCAGGATATAGCACTTACTGAATCTTTAACCTCAAACACATGAAAGATGCTTTTTTTTTTTTTTTTTTTTTGACAGGATGTCAGCTCAGGAAGATAGTGTTTACATTGCTCAGTAATATGGCTTCTGTAAGTTAAATGTGCTGACTGACCATTTAATTGTGCAGATGGCTTATTTTCTTTGGTTTCTCTTTATTTGGTTTGCTTGAAATTGTTTGTAAAAAATAGTTAATGGAACTAAACTGAATGAATTACAGTCCTTGCTCATGTGCCTCCCCTCACTTCAACTCCCCCTCCCCCCGCCAAAATGTAGTTTTATGCAGTGACTACCAGTTGTTTGTTTCTGCAGAGTAGGTTACAGTATTAGCATTGGGCGTGTATGGTTTTATGCATATAATAATCATCACAGTCTTAAAGCTTATTATCTTTTAGTTTATGGTTGTAGTCTAACATTCCATGTTTAGTAATGGAAAGTATTTCCATTGAAATGTGAATAAAATTTCCAGGGAATGCAAACTGTTTGCTAAACATAATTTAGCGCAAAATTTAACTTTTATATTTTGAAGGAAAGAATGTAATTGGGTTTTAGAGAAGACAAAAAGCCTTAACTGTTAGAGTTTTGAACTAGGTTGTAGTTTTTCCTTCTGAAACAATAGGAAACAGAACTGTCCTACGTCCCTGTCAGATACCATTTAGAGTTTATGTATGCTTCAAAAAAGCAAAAGGATTGACTATGAGGAAAAGCTCAGCAAGTTCCCTTTGTTACCCTGGATGTTTGTACATAGTTTACAGGAAAAAAAAAAAATTGTTTGTGTTAAGCGTGATGGCAAACTCTTGTTACGTCGCAGGTACCTGCTAGTACCTTCAGGTCTCTGAAGCAAAGAATATGCTTTTTATTGAACAATGATTCTGTCATTAATGCAGTGTTGAAATATCCAGGCACCCTCCTTGCCCCCACCCCAGATTTCCCATCCATAGATTCAGATATCCTTGCAGCTTAATTTTTATCGAGGACTTAAGTCTAGGTCTGTATGATAGGGGATTAGGTATGCTTGCAGGAACACACAGCTGTATCAAAGAGTTTGTCAATATAAACCTCCTTTTAATGATCATTCATTTGAATTCCAAATTCAAATTGATGCTTGGATCTTGTTTCCATGACTACAACAATTGCAGTTCTCTGAGATTGGTGATATTTGATGCCTATTTATGTCAGCAATTCATGTACTAGAAATATGCAGAAAGGTGTAAATTAATACCATTTTAGATTGTCCTTTACGCAAAGACTGGAACAATATAATGATAACCTAATATATAACTAGCAGGCATGATGCTAGAAGAGAACGTGAGGATAGGTAGTTCTGTGTAGTATTAATATACTGAAAGGAGTCATGTCTAGCCTTGGATGATTTGGTTAGGCAGGCAAACTCCCTCGTTCTACTTACCCCAGGGAAAACAGATGCCAATGCAGAGGAAGAGCTTTAATAATAGCAGTAGATTTGCCATCTGTCACCTTGCTGGACAAATAATCAAGGATTAAAGATTTAACGCCTGAGAGGGATTTTTTTTTTTTTAATTTCTGTTCTGGATTTTGCGCACAAATCCCTATGAGCACTATAGCGGAGTTTATTGTACTTAGGTTTTCCTGTGGAGAGCAACCTTCAACAATCTTCTCCTGAAATCCCACCTTTTGTTAGCAGCTTTGGAACATGTGTAGTTATCAAGGGGTGCATCATGGAAGAGATCTTGTTTGATTCCTTTGCAACTAGATTTGTCCTTCTTCATTATTTCCCTGGAATGAAAAAAAGAAAGAAATTGAGTGATCATTGCTATATGTTAGTACAGAACCTGAGATCTGAAAGCACTATTTCAAGGAGTCTGTTACTTGCTGGAATCAAGTGCAAAGGTACACTTACAAATAAAAACCAAGCACCTCTTCCTGCTCTAGTTTTGTATGACCTCTTTGTGCGATAAGTTTCAGAAGTTTTAACTGTCTGAAAAGTTAGACAATACATTTTCAGTGTTGGTGTTAAAGATGGTTCTTGCTTTTGGGAGGGACTTTTGCCACTCTATCATTTATTAACACTGCAATATACAGTTGCTGTTCTTTAGACATTTTGGTTGCAAAACAGAGAAGGAAAACAGGAGAAGAAACTGTACACAATGTACAGTATGTGATACCATGCACAGTGCAGGTAGGTCTATGGTATGAGATAGTAGATGGGTAAAGAAAGAACAGCCAGAGGGAATATAAGCTAATAATGAAAGAACTAAATGGTAAGTGACTATGACAGCCCATCAGCAGCCTAGCAAATTTTGACTTCTGTGTAAACGTTGCAACAGGACAACTTCGATAAAACTGCTTTGTGACTTTGAGACTTTTGTGGGAAGAAGTACAGTTACAGGGATACTATTTAGAAATCACAGTTAGTTGTCTCTGGGGAAGAATGGAGTAAAGGAAATATTAAACAGAAGACAGATGGAGGGCAAAGTTGTTAAGGGGCCTCAAAAATTAATGTTATCATAGAGAATAGCATTTGAAATGTTGTTATAATAATAAAACTGTAAAAATGGGCTGCACATGCACCCTTCAGTTGTGTGACTAAACTCAAGAAGGGAAAAAGAGAGTGGACTCTGATGCCAGTTGTGAAACAGGTTGGGGAACAGGTTCCAGACTCAAAGAATAATGAGATTGAAATTGCTATTACATGTTTTCTGTCTTACGTAAGAAGTACTTTTTTTTTTTCTGTACCAGAGACATGATGATATGCCATTGAATCTTTTTGATAGTGTTTAACTAAATGAGTGTAAAAACCTCAGAAACAGTTTTCCTATCATGTTCTGTGTCTTTGTAACATGGCAACTTCCAAGTCATGTGCATAACTTTTTCACTTTCCTTAGAGACATTTGGCATGAAGATAATGCCATGGAAGTGTAAGAAAGGTATGCAGAACAGGAACGGTGTCCTGACTGCAAAAAACCATACTGGTTTGCAATGCTTACTGTTTTGATATTATGCTTTTCCTAAGAGAGACCGCACTGGGAGTTCCTCACAATTGCTTCAGGGGCCCTGGGGGAGAATTGAGTTGCTTGTGTTGCCTTCAGCCTTCTCATAACCCTGACCCTTCAGGCAATGACTGTTCTGTCTGGTCACTGTGTAGCCAGCTGGGAGGGTTAGACTATTCCCTGATACATAACAAATGCTTTTTATTTTCTTTCTTTTCCTCTTTTTCTCTGTAACATCAGAATATCTTCAGAGAGAGGCACTGAGCAACAAATGAGATGGTACAAACCCCACGTTTTCTACAATTGCCACATACAGAGTGAGGGTTTGCAAACAAGATGGGAAGGGACATCAAAAAGGGGGTTGCTTTTCCGAGTTGTGTAAGATGTAGACTACCCAATAGAGTTCTCTGATTATGTTACTGTTGCAGTTTTATCCTCTCTGGCAGCAAAACACAACTGCTCAGTCACCCTCCCTCCTCCCAGGGATGGGGGAGAGATTTAAAGGAGTAAAGGGAAAAGAGACTTGGGGGTTGAGATAAGAACCATTTAAAAACTAAACTACAATAATATTGAAACTAGTGATGATAATAATAGTAATATGTACACATATACAAATGAGTGATACACAGTGATACTGGTCACCACCTGATGACCAAGGCCCATTCCCAGCTAACAGTCCCGGAGCAGGGAGAGTCACAAAACCATAGTCCTGGAAGGGAGGTAAGAGCCCGAGTGTCTGAGAGACTGAGACAACCCTGGGAGAGGGGTGACCCAGAGGGAGACAACTTGGAGCAGGAGAGAGCACTTCGAACAGAGCCTCATCTGTGTACTGTCTCATCTGAAACCAGGACAGTTACCTAATTGATTATTTGATATTTCAGTGCTTCAACAGTTCGGTCTCTCCAGTTTGTTGTCTGTGGTACAAAACCGTTTCTAACAGATGGAAATGTTTTGGCATAGCTGAAGCTAGTGGATTTGTTATTACACTATATAGGTGAACAATAAAAGTACTCATGCAGTATTCACTTGACCTTATACACTACAAATTTTAGACCCCAAAAAGTTGATACCTTTATACAAAATATCATCCCTCATGCTCTTTTTTCTTTGCTTTCAAGGTATTATTTACAGAATAATTTACAATTTCTTAAGATTGATAGCAAATTAACCGAACCAATATTTTCGGTTGTACAGTTGCATCATGATGAATACGTTATAATTACAGTCTTAATTTGACTCAGATGAAGATACAAAAATTAGATGTTGTACATGTTGTTGGCCTCCCCTGATTTTACGAAATAGCTTTGAGAGTATTTAGTTCACAAGTGAGTAGTTGGTTGTGAATTAGTCAGCATGTTACTACTTCCCTTAGAAAGAGACCGGATTCTTTTTAATAATAGTATGTACAGGCTGTCTGTCTGGGACTACTGGGATTACAGGCCCCAGCTGTGTTGTTCATTGAGAGGACAAGTGGACTCTTCTGGAGCTAGTAGCCTCATTTTGCCTAGAATTTTATTTTCTCCTCTTTTTTTTAATTACTGAGCTTTAAATTTACTGTGTGCAGAAGAATTAAGGAGTGGGATTTTCAAAAGACTCAGCAGTGGCCTAATCTGTACTCAGTGAAGTTAGTGATAAAACACTCAAAGCTGGATTTGATAGGATTAAGCCGATTTACACCATCTGTGAATCTGGCCCCCATTAACTTCAGTGGTAGCAGATTTAACCAACATCGAGAGCTTTTGAAAACCCCTTCCTAATTTGGTAGTAAATACTCTGACTGTATAAAGAGTAGATGTTGAAGAGGAGTTAAAAATAAATCGGGTATTTCCAGAGCACCAGTATAAGTTTCCCATTTTCCTTTGTACTTGCATCTTCTTTT
>NW_010112767.1:21689-29019 GCF_000699245.1 Pterocles gutturalis | reverse complement strand
TCGTGTAGGTGATGATGTGGAGATTTTTGTTTGTTTGTTTTACTACTGTTGTTTTATGATACCCAGTCACAGGCAATCTTAAACAATAGGTTTAGAAGCAGGTTGTTTTTTTTTTGTTTGTTTTTTTTTTTTTTTTCCTGTGGAGCCAAATACACAAATAAATAGATGGTTGGGTTTCATGGTGTATGTTTGTAGACTTGCTCGTTTGGAAGTAGCAGGGGGTGGAGAGGAACAGCACAATTTCTCTCTGAAAAATAGGTGTAATGTTTGGTTAGTTCATTATTATTTCAGCAGTAGGTAGTGTCACCAAACCACACAAAGCTAACTTGCTTTCTTTGTATATACATATGTCTGCATATTTCTGTGTGTATGAGTGTGTATATATATTTTTATATATGTTAGATATAGCTCAGCTGTTTTTATCTATTTTCCGTGTCCATTTATCTTTATCACTCTACAAAGTCTGAATAAGAAAGCATTTTACAGCAGTACTCAAAGGATAAGTGGTATGTCATAAGAAATTGAGTGAAAGTCATTTTGCTTTTTGGAATAATCCTGATTTCTTCAACTGAGGACTAAGTTAAAATGATGAAATGCTTAATTTCATTGTACTCCTGTAGAAATATTTGCTAAATAGATAAGTAGTCAGTTACTCTAGTTATTTCCTATTTCATCCTTTGTACTCATGTATTTTGTGTTTGAGGCAGTGTAAAGTATATGTTTTGAGTTATTTTTTAACTCACAAATACTTTGTTTTGAATTCAGCAGGGAGGGTTTTGCATGTGTTTGGAGTCCACCACTGCCAGTGCTAAAGCAATTCAATACAGACAAGGAGCAAAATAATGTTCTAATTTAGTAATTTTGGAGCCTTTTCATCAAGTCAGTGTGTCTTCTACATTTATGTATCGAGGATTAGAATTTATCTTGAGATATTTGGCATTGACTGGAGAGGTCAAAAAGCTGCCACCAACAGGTTTATGCAAAATATTATGGTCATTGTTCTGCTAGAGAAAGAAGAAAGTACCTGGCCATGGACAGCCTTCAGAAGACACAGAGCATAAACAAAGTTTCCATCGACACTTCAATTCTCAAAGTAGTAATTGAGATTTTAGCAACAAGACTGTGCTTGACTGTAGCTAGAGTCAAATGACTAAAACTACCTTCAGCTCCGTGAACACTTACTCATTAAGGGACTTGGAAAATGAGCTCTGTGTTTGCTCAAATGAGAATCATAGATCTTCTTGCACCTTGAGCAAATTCACTTCTTTTGGCTACTTACTGTATTCTGTTTTAATCTTTATTTCTTTAGCAAAGGTGTACCAGAATGGTAAAACTGGAAGTTCTTGAAACAGTTTTTTTTTTTTCAGATGCTGTAGCACTAGGAGACGAAGTAATTTTACTGCTGTGATCCAGGTTCCCCTTATTTTTTAATAATGCAAATTTCCAAGTCATTGACACTGTAGAGATTCTCCATATTTAAAAATAATTTTTAAAGTTAACTAAAATATAGGAGGTCCTGATACAATTTTTTTTGTATGTAGCTAAATAAAAAAGTAAGCAGTGCTAATCCAAAGATGTTTTTAAAATGATAGTTTTTCATGAGCTGTACAGCAGTGTTTTAGTTCAGCAGTTCTATCAGATAGTATCTGTACTCATAATATTAATATCCTCTTAAGATTATTAAATTTGACTGAAATAATTTTCTCCCATTCTTATTTTCTATTGTTAGTGTAAATTGCTTAATTATGGTTAAAATGGAGTATAGATGAAGAAGAAAAAAAAATCTTGAATAGCATTTTGTATGTCTGTGTGGTGGGGCACAGTGCAACCAGCAATGATTATGGCTATATTATATGGCCTTAAAATGATCCGTATTCTCATGGAGATGACAAAATTATTCTTGTGAGTACAGTACTGCAGTGATGAGGCATATTGTTGCCTTCAAGACCCAAACTGGCATCTCTGTGGTGTGTTAATGCTGAGGGCTTGACAGGACCATTTGATTCGGGGCTAGTTTATGGGTATCTCCTACGTAATTTTTCTGAAAGACAGAGCCTAACATACAGAAGAGACAAATAATGCCTTTACTCAAACCTGATATTCCATTATTGTTCAGTCCTTTTATGATAAATTGTAACTGTCTCTTTCCTGTGATCTCTATCAGTCCTGTTGCTATATATTGTGAATGTGAGGTTTCAGTCCTAAGGCTTTGTTAGTAGGCTTTGGAATGGATCTGAAATTAAACTTTGTAACTGAAGATGCCCTTTTGAGGTCCACTTGTTAATTGATGCTGAAGATGTCAAACTGATAAGTGAAAACATTCTTCTTTAGAAAAAAAAACAACAAAACAGTAAAACACGGCAATAAACTTTACTGATTTATCGATTTTAATTAGGAGAAATGGAAAACTGGGCTAGGTAGATACGGACTGTTGTACACACAATTGCATTGAAAGGGATGCATATTTTCATTGTCCAGTCCTTTCCTCATTTCATTTATTCATTGAAACTCAGCATCTTTTACAGCGCATGAATAGCACAAAAGAGTTAGATCATTAAACCCAAAACATTTTTACTGCTGTGTTGGTCTGATGATGTTTTTGAAGTGTCAAGAATATCCTGTATTTATATAATGGTACCTTCCATTTGCCAAAAACTGTCACTATGCATGGAGCTGAGCTTCTTACAGGAACAGAGGAAGGGGCTGGGAAGAGAAGTGGATCAGTATTTTCTGCTTCTCCATGGTGGCTGTGGAGAAGCACTCCATCCTGATATCTGGAGTTCTGTTAAAACCCCAAATCTACAGTCAGTCAAAGGCTAAAATACTGTTCAAAGGAGCAAACCAAGTTCTGATTGTTGTTTCCCGATTCTTTATCAATGTATGGATAGGTATGCATGTCACCCCACTTAATTTCCATGTAGTTCGTGATGCTCAGGTAAACCATGGGGCTATTGTGGTTAATGTATGATTAGTGAGCCAACTGCTGCCTAAAAGCGTTGACTGTCTTTTTTTTTTGCTGGAAACACTGATTTAGATGCTTCTGGCTCTAGCTGCTCATTTTCACAGAACTTCTGGCAGTGTAATTATCTCAGAGACTATAGCTTGATGTTAGATTTGTTTGAAAATTACTGTATTCCACAAAATTATTAGGAGACAGCTAAGCAGACAGATAGGCAATCTATCAATATAAACCTTGCTTCTTTAGGAAAGCTACTTCTCTTTAAAAGCATAACTCTCACAACACTGAATCTTTCAAAACTCATTATGTCCTGTGGGTATAATAGGTAGCAACTGTGTAGGAACTTGTTCTTACAGACAGCATCCTGTAGGGAGGAAATATCCCCTGCAGCAATGGCAATATTTTAAGACTTCAGTATTGAACAGTTCTGCCCTGTATATGTTTCTGTAGTGCCTTTACCATTGAAGTGTCTTTGAGTTACACATTAGGCAAAAGGACAAACAGTGTTTTTCTCTTCCCTCTTACAGAAATAATAGTGTAACAAATATTCTATTTGATTTGGTTAGTCTTATGAATTAATTTTTATTACATATTAGCAATAAAGAAGAAAATGCCCAATGAAAACACATGTTGTGTTTGGATGCAGAAGGGCCTCATTGGAATAGCCCTCAGAATCCACGGAGGGAGCTATATTTGTCAAGAGCTACCTTCCTCAGGTAACTTTAACTCTACCTTTCACATAAAGATTGTTAACTTTGGTGTATTTATCTGGTCCTATGTTTTTCCATCATCATACTACTGATGTTTTGGAACTTCATAATGACACACATGCTCATGCAAATTTGAAATGGAAAGATTTGGTCACTGTGATAGTGACTGTCAATATGGAGAAAGTAGAGTTCTCATCCCTGACAGTCTGCTGCATTATGTATCTCTCTCTCTACATAAAACTTGGTAAATCTTTCAATATAGTGATTTTGCAAACTAATGTGAAACTTCAGAAATTCACATTTAACATCTGTTAACTTGCTGGCATATCTCCACATTCATCAAGAATAAATGAAAAAAAAAACTGAGTGAAAAGGAGAAAAAAAAAAAGAGTCTCCAGTCTCCAGATACTATCGTTACAGACAAAACCAAGTTTACTTGGAGTCATTGCAAGGAATTGTGTGATGCAGTTCACGGAAGTCGAGACTGCCTCTATCAATGACTTGTTTGTTAAAAGCATTATGATTTAGATTTTTTGTTTGCTTATTTATGATTCAAAGTCAAGATGAGAAGACCACTTAAAGAAAATAGCACAGAAGTCACAGTTTCTGCATTAGGCAATACCAAGGTTTGATTCATTCTGTGGCAGCATTTTTGGATCAAGATTTGTTCGATCATTCTTCTAATCCATACCTGCAGAAAGAACAAGCCTCAAGGGATTATCCTGTTCAAACTTGAAGAATTAAAGTTAAGCAAATCAAAAGCAGAGGTTTTGACACTTTGAGAATGTAATCCTACATAATTTTGACTGTTCAGTAATTTTGCTCTTCATACTTCGCATGCAAGTCAGAGGAGGCATGCTTTGTAATAGGATGCAGGAGTTGTAAGATAACCTTTCTCCAACCATTCACATCAAGCCTGCTTCCAAATCTTACAACAGATAATTCTCAGCAGTGTTTAAGAAACTGAAATGGGTTTGATATATTACTAAGTTACAGGAAAGGAATTTTTACATAAACAAGGACTGTTATCGTGTCTCCCTTTCAGTCTTATCCGTTCTCTAGAGCACTGTGCTTCTTTTCCTTTGAGAACACATCTAGGCTTTCTGGTTATCCTTTTCTGGTCTCCTTTCAACTCTGTAGAGTTAGCCAACATATTTTCTGAAGTGTGATGGCAAAGCTTAATCTCCAGCTAAAACCCTGCCAGAGTAATTGATTAAAGTATTTAAGGAGTTTCAGGAGATGACCAACGTCTTTGAATTTATGACAAAGTTGAATTAAATATATATGTATTTAATGAATTCTTTACTTGAAAGAGCAGTATGGGCAGAGATTTGGGGGAGGGAGATGAAAGGTGCTTTCATAATGCTGATGGAAATTTCCTGTTTATGTTGGTCTTCGTTCTCCTATTCTTTTATGAAATATTACTTTTCAAATACATTTTGTTGATTAGTAGGTTCCTAAATACACATGAACATATCTGCACGATATGAATATCGTAGCTGGTAAATATTGCCAGCTGCTCAAGTCAGAATTTGTGGAGAATTTACAATTAGCGGGCCATTTACCCCTGGGTTCATGAACATGTAGGTAGGAAAATGCCTTTAGAAACAGAGAGTCCTAAACATTTCCAATTTTCTTCTTCATTTCCTCCATTGTATACTTCTAACGTTGCTCACTCTGTGATACAGATTCTGCAGTGCTCTCCTGTAGGTCTTCCACATGAGACATTGTTAGAAACGGCCACCTGCTGATATCGAAGCCCATTTTACCCAGTGGGACAATAAAGAGAAGTTTTGTTCCTAAGCCTACAGAAACACAATCATATGACACCTCATTATGCTCAGACTGATGCAAGTTTTAAGAGCAGAAGAATGGTGAGAGTGAGGCAGAATTTCTGGGGAGCTGGGTTTTGCTCAGTACAATGTGTCACTTAAACAAGGTGGCAAACTAACTATAAGTAAGCTCATCCCATTGCCTCCTATTGTGTTATTTAATGGCATTAAAAAAAGTAGTAAAACCAAGCATCTTTTGTCTTTTAGTTAATCAGTCCTTTCTGTTGTACCTGAATTCTTAATGAATACTTAAGCTTTCATAGCAGGGAATGTTTTTAACATAAAATTAAGATAGATCACTGCACTGTTCCAAAATGTTTAATTTTACTGTCTGGGTAAGTAGAAATAGTGGAGATAAATACAGCATTAGAAAGACAACGAAATGAGCATTTCCCAGCCGGTTAGAGGCAACTTGGAATTCTTAAGTTGATATAATTAATCTGTTAGACATTGCTTCTGTAATACTCAGGTTATATCATTTCCCAGTAGGATTTTTATGTAAAAAAATTATTGCATTATAATTTAAGTCTAAGTGCTCCCTGTAGAAAAATTAGAATACAGTCTTGTAATGTAAACAACGTACATTACTGTTGTGTAGGCTTATTTCAGTCTTCCTTGTATTTCTGCCCTATTCATAAATGGATTGTGAAGCATATGACACCGAATCACTTTTTTTTAAAGTTAATGGACAAAATTTTTGAAACAGTAGTAATGTTTTCTCAAGGAACTTTTATTTCTATTCAGTAGAACCTGTCCACACAGTCATTGCTTTGTGACTGCCTTTCTGGAGATTTAGTGAGCAGAGTTTTTCCTCAATTTTGTCAGAAAGGCAAAATGCTAAAATGTTTTCCAACCTAACAAATTAAAGTACGTAGATTTTAGTGAGAGACACATTGCAAAAAATAAGGGTAAAGTAGCCTCCCATAAAGAAATAAAACTATATACGTCCTTATTTAGCTGTTTTGTATTTAGCTATGGGAACAAAAAGTGTAACCCAGACTGTCGACATTCTCCTTGTTACTGATTTTTTTTATTCTTTTCCACTCCCATTAACCTATTTGTGTAAACAATTTAGTAAATAGTCTATGCAGACACACTGTAAATAGCACTGCAAAGCGGATGAATGACCTGGTTTTTAATCCTCACTATAGTTTAATTTGTTTTATTGGAGATGATTTCTGACCTTGAGGTTTTTTTAGACACATATTTACAACTTTCTGGCATGGGAAACATTTAAAATATATATTTTGCTTCATTAATTTATCATAGTGACAATAAAAAGATGTGTGTACCTTGAACCATTGGGTCAGTATAAAGCTATGTTCCTGGAAATGAAATACTGTAATTAGAATTCCTTGGAGGCAGTGTTTTCTTTTTAACTTGATGTTACAAGAGTACAGCTTCAAAGAGTTCTGCTACTTCAGCTGATAGCTGAGCAACTCCCTAAGGCGATCTCAGTTAGACAGCTCAGGGATGGTCATTCAGCAGTAGATAAGGGAGTCTGTGAAGTTAATGAGTAATTCTGCCATTTAAAAATGCATTGGGTTTTTATTCATTGATGAAAATTACAGCTTTGACATCTTAGTTAAAAGTTGAGTAGGAATAGGGAGGTGATAATGTCATAGCACAGACGAGTAAGCATTTTAAAAATAAGTGCTTTTCCTTCCAAAGGCTCAGAGGAGAGGAACTTGTTAGATCATCCCATCACAGATGCAGGTACTTCCCAAAGGAGAGTAATTAAGTTAACGTTTAAATTACTTAAACATCGGTGCATCTTTCACATCATCGGAGCAGCTTTCTATAAGCTAATTGCACATTTCACCCTTCCT
>NW_010112767.1:8959-21664 GCF_000699245.1 Pterocles gutturalis | reverse complement strand
CCCCCCTTTTTTTTTTCCTGTTTGCTGTGGTTTGATTCTCTTGCTTTTATGTACATGAGCGTATCTGGAGAATGACCGTATTCCACCGTATCACTTTTGAGCTGCAAAAAGTAATTGCATCAGCAAGAGCGGTATGTTCTCTGTGCACAGCCTAGAACCCCAAGCAGGCTGGTTCATGTGGGTCGAAAGCTGTGGTTGGTACAGGCTGCCAGTGCTGAAGAGGGTGCCAGCCATGAGGGGTTGATAAGCTTCCCAGTGCAGCCAAGCTTTTACTGGTGGCATGTCCCCGTGAGGACTTGTATGCCCAGTCAGCCCTAAACCTTCTCTCCGATTCTTTTGTTCAGACCCTTTCTGCATGCTCCAAGGTATATCAAAAACTTGATACACTGCGCATCAATCAGAAACTGGAGCTGGGACCCTGGATGGATAGGATGGAAAGGAGGGCTTTTGGGCTGCAATGTCTCTCAGGCACAGATGAGCACCTGTCACTGCCACGGAGGCTGGCAAGCAGCATGGGAAGTTCACTTGGGAGAACAGGTTATTCTGAGCTCTTTGTTTCCAGAGTGCTGCTGTTTACATGGGCAAGGTCTCCTTGGAAGCAGCCCGCCTTTCCCTGCAAGGCTGGTGTTGCTGATCCTGGCTCCGCATCCTTCTGACAACTGAATAATGATGAGCTGCCTGCAGCTGCCAGCCTGGTGCCAGCCCACTAATAACAGGGACAGGAGTGGAGGGGGAGGGAGGGGTTTTGTAATCCCGTGGACTACAGGGCATGGATTTGCATAGCATGTAGCGCTGAGTCAGCCCAGCCTGGCTCATTTCTGGCCTTGGAGCGTTTGGGGGTGGCTCCGTGCTCCATAGCCGCTGTCTAACAATGTATTTTGAGCTTTAGTTTAAAGTTCAAAGCTCAGCGTAACTATCGGTGTAAATAAGGCTACCAGACTTGTACAGTCTAAGCAGACCCTTTCTTTTCTGCCCTTTATACCCAGATACAGTTTTCATGATAGTTCCGTTTCATGTTGTCTTAGGGAAGGGAAAAGTTAGTATGTCTGCATACTTCTACATAAACCGTTCCTCTAGCTCTTTCAGTACATTTTTCATTGTTCTTAAATTCTCATCAGTTTGTTGAGGTACGTCTGAGCTACTGTGTGGAATGTTCTCTCTCTAACACAGCCAGCACTATAGATAAAGAGATTATAAACTCTTTATATCATGTCATAGACACAGTTTTGCATGCATTTATTAGAGACCTGGTTTAATTCCATTTTGTGTTAATGGGAAGAAAAATGTGCATCTACTAGTCTTTAATGGTACTAGTATTATTCTAAGCTGTTCCACAGAACTGCAGAATAGTAATCTGAGATGGTATCTGAATGACAAGATAACAAATCAGTTAGTAAGTAACATTTATTCTTATTTAAAAACACTGTGAATAATTGAGTTTTTGTAATGCACTGGCTTATTTTGTAGAGCATGGGTACTACTACTACAGTTAGAAAAGTGTTGTCATACAAGAAAGGTAAATTATCCTCTTCATTTGGAAGAAAGAGACTGCAGTCTGTGTGCCTGCATTCTTTCTTTCTTTCCTTCTGACCCCCGAGAACACTAATTGACTTCAAAATTCACAGAAATCAAATTATGTGCTACTTAGCTTTAGAGTGCCTTTCATCTCAGTATAAATGTAGGCCAGGAACGGACCTCCTGCGTAACACAAGCCTTAGAACTTCACTCAGTAATTTCAACGTCCAACCTGCAATTTGTGGTTGAATTAAAGCATATCTTTAAGACAGACATCCAGTCTTAATTAAAAGATTTAAAATGAGGGAGAATCTACTACATTCCTTGACTGTTGAGTATTCTCTGTATTTTCTGGACTGAATTTGTCTGATTGCAACTTTCAGCAATTGAATTTTATCTTTCTGTTTGCCACATTAAAGTATACTTTTTTCTTACTAAAGTATTCATCTTTTTAGATACTTAACTAGGCAATAGTGTTTTAGGTTTGACACACTGCAAACAGAATCAGGATGATGTTAAAAAAAATTATAAAGTGCAGCACTTAACTGTGTTTCTTTACATTATTAATAGCTTGTGGTGCAAAAGCAGTGTAGTTCCTTTTATTTTCCATGCATCATAATTATATAAAAATTAATCCAAATATACAGATTCCTATATGTGTATATATGTTCACCAGAAAAAAACTATAAACATAGAGTGTAAACTCAGTTTCAGAGTTTTAAACAATTAGATTCATCTTAGAACAAAAAAAAAGCTTTTATTTTATAGGCTGTGTTGTGTGCTATTTCTTAATCTTACTTCTCCCTGAACTTTCATATGGTCTTGCAAATCTGTTGTGACAATATCTTCCTACTGAGTTTAAGGTAAAAGGCAGGCGATACAAATGTAGAAAACACAGTTTAGTTCAATAAAGGAATTAGATCTAGTATATAACAACTTTGACAATATAGCATGACAGGAATCCTCCAAGATGCAGTGCCCATGCAAAATTTCATTAAACGATCACTTCAGTATCTGAAAGTTATTGTTTATCAAGTATTATGTTCCTTCCACCTGTCTTAGAATTACTGATTAGACTTTTAAACTACTCTAATTTGCCTTTCATTTTAAAATCTGATCAAAGATTGCAACAATTTTCATGTCTGTGGCAGCTATTTTAGAAAGGAAAAACATTTATTCTTTCAATTAATATAAACTCGCTATAAAATCTCATTAATTGCATTGCTCTGGCAAATACATCCACAGGCTGTCTTGGCAACAAGAGATGGAGAAATATATCTTCTGACACAAATTTCTTAAAGTAATCTTTCTTTCTTTCTTTCTTTCTTTCTTTCTTTCTTTTTTAAAGCAAACAGTAAGTTTTAGCTTTGCTTCATATTGCCATAGGAAAAGTGCTGTATTTTAAAATCTGCAATGAAAAAACCCTAGAAATTCTTTCAAAATCCCCATTATCATTACTCTGGTTGTAGCATAATCTCTAAGGATTGCCATTTTAATGCTAATTCCAGAAGCAAATGGGGCCAGCTGACATGTGCAGTATCAAGAGAAGAAGGTCAGCAATAGCAGCTAGAGACACAGGAAACAGCGGGCGACTGTATTATTACTGATTACATATATTACACTAGAACTTAGGGATTCCTGTGTGGACCAGGACATTGTTATGCTTGATACTGTACAAATACAGCAAGAGCAGTCCATGACCTGAATGATATCAAAACAGGAGCAAGCAAAATGTCTCTGTAAATTGTCTTATTATATTTTTTTTTCTTTATTTGCACAAGTTGAACTAAAACAAACTGGCATATATTCAGAAAAATGCAAGAACTCTTTTGCTGTCCCCTGTGCCTCTGGCTGTGATTTAGATCTTTTGCCTTGATGAGTGTCATCAGAGGAAGCGTGGGCCAGTCGATGGTGTATGAATTCCACCTGATGGGATACATATCTGCATATACTCCTGTAAGCATACATGTAGTAAAGATCTTCTCAAACTCTGTGTGATGCATCTGGCTGCATTCTCAGTCAAATTAAATTAGTTAAAGTGGAAATTATTGTATATTGCATTGATTTATTTTTTTAAACCCCACCCCCCACTCCAATTGTCATTAGCCACAATTGTTATTTTCACCTGGGAGTTCATCATAATTCAGATCTGTCTGCTATGCACACTAGGTCTGGCTTTCATAATGTTTAAGACTGGGAAGGATCAATAAACCGTTTAGTCTCACTGGGACCATGCATGTCACATCTGCTAAATTTCACCCAGTTATCCAAGTGCTAAGACTGGCAACTTCATATAAATAAAATTATTTTTTTTTTTTAGAACAGCTGAAAACAGCAGAGACTAGAACATGAGCAGTTTTTGAGGTGTACATAAAATGATTAGTTTGCTAAGATGATCTCAGCAGATGTGTCATCATCATGCATGCTGAAAAGGGAGATGATTTGTTTCCTCCCCCCTTCCTGTCAGTGCGACCTACAGTATACATCCCATCTGATTATACGTTGGAGGGATCACCATGACTCTCTGTGGACAAACAGTGCACATATGCTGGTGTCTAGGATTAGTAATTCTTCAGTAGTTGGTGACCAATATGTAAAATTTTAAAAGAATTAAGAGTTTTCCTTTTATTCCTGCTTTCCATCTCCCAGAAATAAAAGAAGAATAATAAAATGTGAAAACCGAAAGCAGTCAGACCAGAATGCATCTCATCACTTTTACATAGTGATCTAGACTTGCTGGGAATCAAATGACAAATGGGATTTCCTTACAGTCCTAAGTTTGGCCTGGAAGACTAGGTTCTCTCTTAAGACTTAGAAGTGACAGTTGCCTCTCTGTCTTGAACTTCAGTAGCGAAAACTGGTAGGTTGCTTTCTACCGCTGTGTAAAGATATAGCCACTTCTTCAGTTGTACTTGAAGTTTCACTTTGTATACAACCAGTTATTGTTGCATTGCTGCTGCTTCTTCTTCTTTTTTTTTTTTTTTTTTTTTTTGTGTGTGTGTCACTGTATTACATTAGAAACACATGTTATGGCAGTTGTCTGCAAGCACTGCTATATGGTATGTTTTTCTTGATGTGGTTCTGGAAGCAGTGTAGCTATTTATTGGCTTAAAAGTTGGTCAGAGCCTGCGCTGCTGCTGAAGGGAACAGGCTGTTCTTATTGAGCTACAGCCACACCTTCCCATTCCTCCCCCTGCATTGGCTCTTGTACCCGAGTTGTTGCATGGTGAATCAAATTCGCTCATCTGACTAAATCTACCATGGAAAAAAAACCAAACCCTTGTCTCTATTTGAGTCAGTGAGCTGATCCAGGTCCCCATGAAGAGCACTACAGCTGCCTTCTGGCCAGAAGTAGAGAAATTTGTAACCCTTTTTCAGTGGTAGTGTAATGTCAGATTAGCTTCGCTTGCTTCTGGCCAGATTGTCTCTCAGAGCAGTGTTGTGCCAAGGTTAGTTGGGCTCTGGCATGGAGCCATCCTGCTGTGGCTATGCTGCTTTTCCATCCAACAGTAGCTTATTCTGGGGGTTTGCAATCTATGTTGTTGTAGTTGGGATATATTGAAGACCTTCCAAACTTTAGATTTTATTCTTTTATTAGAGTAAATTGTATTTTAATCTCAAAGGTGTTATTTTCAATTTGTCAGTAGAGAAATTATTTTGTTGATTTGCAGTTGTTTAACCTGGTAGATTATTTTGTAGCAGTAGACAGGTTGCTTTAGTTCTTTAATTATTTATATACTTACTAGCCTCTCTGTCATCTGCATGCTTGCAACAGAGATTTTATGTTTAGAGCATTATTTCAAACAAAAAACCCAAACCAAACCTATAACCCAAACCAGTTGGAAATAGCAGTGGACTACAAATGGGTCCCTGGGGACCTTGAAGCACTTCTGGTCGTTCTTTGTGAGCCAAAAAGCCATAAAAGAGAAAACATGTAATGCAGGTATTTAATAAAATCAAGTTGGGCTATTAAATTGTGATTGAAAATCTAAGATATCAACACAACACAGACCCACTAACACTGCCACAAAAATGTAACAGGTTGGTTTGCTAATCCTGCTGGTTGACATTATTGATATTTGTAGTTCCTAACTATTTATTGTTAGAACAATTAATTTACTTTACTTGCTTATAGTTTCCAAGGTTTGACTATTTGGGGTTTTATTGTATAATAGTATTTCCTTGTCTTTCTTACTTTTTTCCTATTTTTTTTTACTAGCATACCTTTTCTAATAATTTGTTTTTTTAGATATAAAGATATATAGAAATGTTAGAAAATAAGAAAATTAAAAAATCTTTGTGCAGTAGCAAATGTCTAAAGAGACTTAGAAAAATCACTACATTGTGTCTCAGTGCTTCCATCTTTTTCTTAAGGAGTCTCATTAATTTCTCAGAAAATCAAATCTTCTATTAAATTTATTGCATTCCACATTTTTCATAATTACCGATGTATATAGTAATTAAAACTCAGCATCTGTAAATATAAGTCATTTATTGAAAAATACTTATTTCCGCTGTTGCTGTAAACAAAGCAATTTTGACAAGTATACTAGCACATGCTGCTTATTAGAGATAATTTAAAATTGAGTGCAATTCTACTCCCAGCCACAGAAGAGTAAAAGCTTGAGCTGTACAGCATCAAGAAGAGCTGAAGTTGTTTCATGTGTCATCGTTTTGGACATAAAATCTGAAAGAAACAGGTTTTCAAATAAACCCATTATAATTGAGAAGTTCTGTTACTTCTATGTCAGGTGATGCAGTTCTAGAAGATTTAATTTAGCTCCAGCAAATTCTTTAATGTATTCCAGCTGACTGACTTTATCAGTGTAAATAGAAAATATGTTCCAGTTTTGTCTCTTTCCTGCAAAATAATCTTACTGGCTTAAAGCCAAGTCAAAACACTCAAAATAGCCTTTTTGACATGCATCGAGTTTTATAGAGTGGCTTTGGGGTTCCTGGTACCAGAAACATGAGTAAAAGGTAGTAGGAGAAAGTTTTTTGTTTGCTACCAGCAAAATCCAAGTAAAAGCAAGGAGAACGAATGAGGTAATTTGTATAGACAAAGTCTAATATTTTAAAAATAAATCAGTGATTAGTGTGTCTAGCAAACAGAGGGGAAGGAGCTTCACTGATTTCAGTTAAGCTGTGCATGTATAAATAAGGTGAGATTTTAGCTTTCTAGATGAATTTAAGTAGGAAGTCACTGTCTCTGCCCATACCTGTTAGACGGTAGACATTTCTGAGTCTCTTAGTCATATACAGATTACAATGCATAAAGGTGTATTGTATGTACATACAGTGCCAGGTTAAGTAGAAGAGACAAAATGAGATCTGTTAAATGAATCTGCCTTGAATCTTGTCACAGTTGAATATGCAAAAAACTCTGGATGAAATCTTAGTCACTTTTGGGTTCGTTGGACCAACAGACCAAGGAATTTTTCCCTATGAAGGGGTCTGTTCAGTCTTCCTCCAAGTATAGTGCTTAATTCAATACTTAATAGACTACAGATCATTTTTTGCAGTCGTTGGTTTTACATATAGTTTAGTTCCAAATTATGATAGCACAAGGTACTCATTTACAGTAAGAGGTATTAAAATAGTACTCTCCACCACACTAGCACTGTGAGGGCTGAGATCCTCTTCCATGGTCACCAAAGCAAAAGAGTGAGAAGACTTGTATGATGCTTGGTTATCCTGATTTCCCCATTCATTAACACTTTATGGAACAGCGGACATGTTGGCTCATCTGTGCTTCAGTTCTGTATCTGTAGAAAGCATATAAAAGTGTTTTCCTAGATGTAGCATTATTTTGAAGTCTTCAAGTACCATGACAAGCAAGATCAGAACAATACAATTGCTTGATCACACATCGTGAGTTATGTATCCTGTGGATGTATATTGTGAAAATCCTGTTTGGCTCTAACTACGTACACAGGCATCGGTCTTCTGGGAAGCTGTTTCTCTAAGGACTGAATAACACTCCTAGAATAGTATTTCCCTTCCTTTTCTTCACAGTGAGATGAATTCAGTTGCATAGCCTTATTAAGATTTACCTGAAACTTTGGCACTTGAATTTCTACCAGGGGACTGGAAATGTGAGAATCTGTTTAAACATCCCAACAAAAGGTGCTTAGTCTTTTCAAAATACCCCTTTCTTCTTTCAATAGGAAGCAGAGAATCACGGTATATTCAATTTCAGCCTTCTTGTAGAATTTTGTACAAATCTGTACCTTTTAATAACTGTCTTTCAAGTTTCTTTCTTCCTCATTCTTAGGATCAGATCTAAGGACAGTAAGCTAGTTGCAGTATCTCACTTTTATTGCCTTAATTCTTTGACTCCTTAAAGTAATCTTTCTTAGATAGCACTGACCTCAGGAGTACTTTTCAGTCCAAGACAGCTTCTACAAAATTTGTATTTAATTTTTTTCTTTCTTTTTAAACATATGAAAATGTTTTTTAGAAAGAAAATGGCATTCTCCAGTGCCGGTCTTTTTCGATATGAACTTCAACACTGGGAAAACTGTTCTTTCTTTGCTTGCTCTCTTCTGTTGTTAAATTAACATTCAGCATTCCAACAGGTCTCTCTTAATGTGAGTCTTTTGCTACCATCAGCTCAGAGGAAAATGGAACCATTAATTTTTGCTGTTCCATAACTGCAATTATAGAAAAAAGTTAAATGGGCAAATAATTATCAATATATAAAAAGGAGCTATGGTTCTGCATTAGGATCATATACCTGTTTTTAAAACTCAGTGCTAAAGTGACTAATTACCATCACAGGGCAAGAATTTTCAGCCACAAAAAATCCAGTCTATATCATAGAATTGTAGGATGGTTTGGGTTGGAAGGAACCTTAGAGATCATCTAGTTCCAACCCACCTGCCATGGCTGGGGACACCTCCCACTAGACCAGGTTGCTCAAGGCCTCATCCAGCCTGGCCTTGAACACCTCCAGGGATGGGGCATCCACAGCTTCTCTGGGCAACCTGTTCCAGTGCCTTACCACCCTCGTAGTAAAATATTTCTTCCTAATATCTAGTCTAAATCTACCCTCTACCAGTTTAAATCCATTACCCCTCGTCCTGTCACTGCATGCCCTTGTAAAAAGTCCCTCCCCATCTCTCCTCTGGGCCCCCTTCAGGTACTGGAAGGCTGCTGTAAGGTCCCCCTGGAGCCTTCTCTTCTCCAGTCTGAACAATCCCAGCTCCAGAGTGCAGTACTCCAGCTGAGGTCTCACAAGAGCAGAGTAGGGGGCAGAATCACCTCCCTGGACCTGCTGGTCATGCTTCTCTTGATATGCAGCCTTCTGACCTGCAAGCTCACACTGCCAGCTCATGTTCAGTTTTTCATCAACCAACACCCCCAAGTCCTTCTCTTCAGGGCTGCTTGCAAGCCATTCTCCACCCAGGTGTATTTGTGCTTGGGATTGCCCGAACCCACGTGCAGGACCTTGCACTTGGCCTTGTTGAACTTCATGAGGTTGGCATGGGCCCATCTCTCAAGCCTGTCCAGGTCCCTCTGGATGACATCCCTTCCCTCCAGTGTGTTGACCACACTACACAGCTTGGTGTCCTTGGCAAACTTGATGAGGGTGCACTTGATCCCACTGTCCATCTTTGCCGACAAAGATGTTAAATACCACCGGTCCCAGTACCGGTTCCTGAGGAACGCCACTTGTCACCAGTCTCTGTTCGAACATTGAGCCGTTGATCACAACTCTCTGAGTGTGACCATCCATCCAATTCCTTATCCAGTGGGTGATCTGTCCATCAAATCCATATTTTTCCAATTTGGCCACCAGAATATCGTGCGGGACAGTGTCAAACGCTTTGCAGAAGTCCAGGTAGATGACGTCAGTTGCTCTTCCTTTGTCCACTGATGCCATAACTCCATCATACAAGGCCACCAGGTTTGTCAGGCACGATTTGCCCTTGGTGAAGCCATTCTGGTTACCAATCACCTCATTCATTTTCTGTGTGCCTTAGTAGAGCCTTCGGGAGGATCTGCTCTGTGATCTTGCCAGGCAGAGAGGTGAGACTGACTGGCCTGTAGTTCCCAGGGTCTTCTTTTTACCCTTCTTGAAAATGGGGGTTAGGTTTCCCCTTTTCCAGTCAGTAGGAACTTCACCAGCCTGCGATGACCTTTCAAATATGCCTTTTAACGGCTTGGCAACTTCATCTGCCAGTTCCCTCAGGACCCATGGATGGATCTCGTCAGGTCCCATCATGGACTTGTGCACTTTCAGGTTCTTTAGATGGTTTCGAACCTGATCTTTACTTACGGAAGTGCATGCACACGTGCATATGCACACCAGTGATTAAGAAACTTAATTTCTCTATCCCATTAGGAATGTATGATGTGCAGTTCTCCGTGATGAGTTACCTTAAAATGTTTTCAGCTGTATTCGGTTTTGCTTTACTTCCCCTTTGGACAGGATGAGCATGACTGAATATTTTTGTTACCTAATCTGCTGCAATTTTGAAACTACTTTATAGCATTTCCTTACTTACATCCCATGAAGAATACTTTGATTTGAACAGATGTCCAGGTCACCTGGTTAGATAAAACCCAGAAGAGTTTAGGTAATTGCCAGTCAGTAGGTAGTCCTACCCATTTAAGAGACAAACTGTAGTTTTGTTTGCTGCTGCCTCTGTGAGGTGCTACATCTTTTCAAAGCTGAAGAGCCCCATTTTTCATGATTGACACTTTTGAAGCAAATCTGGGCCTACCATCTGTGTCCTTAAAAAGAATGGTATTGCAGAAGGAAGGAAGTGTGAGCTAAACCCCCAAGTTGAAAGAAATAACTGTATTACTTATAGGTAAACTTCCCCCCCATATAATTTTTGTAGTTGCTGTTACTGTAAATTGTCCTAGTTTTGAAAGTTTGCCTTTTAGGGATTAAACAAAACATAACGCTTGAGGCCAGTTTACATACAGATAGTCATATACAAATATACGTAGCATTTTCAAATGCCTGTATATCTTTCAGCATAGCCTCTATGTTTATAAACACATCTGAATCAGAACTGCTGTTCATTTCAGTAACCAATTTTGAGATTAATGTATATATTTTAAAGCCTAACATCTGGTTCTTTTGGAACAGAGTCCTAAAATGTACACAATCCAATGGAACAGACAGTGTTCCTGGGTTGTTTTTTTTTTTTTGTCTGATTTTTGTTTTGGTTTGGTTTTCTTTATGCTTAGTTATCCTGAGATCTACTCTTAATGCTATTTTCAATTTGTAGTGTAGGCTATCTCTAGAGTATATTTTCTCAGGATATATTCCCCACCTACATTGGGACATAGATCTAAAGAACCTAAAATTTTCCTGGTTGAACAGAATCTGCAGCTGGCAGAAGGTCCCTGTAGATGTATATGAAGTCCACACAAGTGATCTTTAAGCATCCATGCAGGTGTTTGTCCTTCAGATCTCAGTGGGAAGGGGGACCTGAATGTTTCATATGGGTCTCACTGCTCATATGGCACAGTTGGATTGTTGCATATCCTGGTGCTCAATTGCAAAAGAAGGATCATAAAGGATTTTTAGAACATTAGCCTTCATAGCATCAGCTGGAACAGAGGTCCAGAGGAATTTGTTTTTCTTATGTCTCTTTCATACTGGTTGCTACTATGTTCAGTTTACATGTGTTGTTTCTAGCAATATATGGCATTCATTTGGAGTATTCCACTCCTTTGGGATCAAGATATGTGGCTACTCAAGGGTGATTGTTCTTCACAGTCAAAGATGTCCTTAGATGAGTTAAACAAACCATGTGTAAGACTTGCCTATTCAGTCTATATCGAACTGTGTCGCATGCTGGGGATTTGCTTTTCTGCAGTACATGAAAGATAGCTATTTCTTCTAGTCAAATGATTTTCCATTCTTTACTTTTATAGGGATTTGCCTGTGTACCTGTGATTTATTTTGTCACATTGAGGTTAGAGTTTGCAGTATGTTGTACACAGGACAGACCACTCAAAAACTGCAGCTAGTGAAAAAAGAAAATCCACGTACTGGTGAAGTTTTTCTCCTCATTCCACCAGTAAATGGTGTCCCCCTGTTGGTGCAGTCTGTCACATCTTGTATTTGTGAGCTCTTCAGGACTGAAACTATCAGGATCATATCAGTTTTGTGATCTCAATTTGAACCCTGCTGCTTTGGACCTTTGTTCAGCTGTGAGAAGTCTGACACAGACTTGTGGTTGTAGATGGTTTGAACCAACTGAGGAATGGTTCTTTAATTTGGAAAGGAAAGTGGCAAAGACATTCTCTCTAATTATGCAAACATCACTTTTTTTTTTTTTTCTTTCCAAATAATATGGGCCATCTTTGCATTAACTGTAGTTCTAAAGGCTCATATCCCAGTACAAAGTCGCCTGAATCTTTTAGAAGTGCCTGAGTACTTGATTATTACAACTTCTAAAAGACATTATTTTTTAAAATCCATTATTGTTTTTCCCCTCTTCTGTGTGTGAGTGTTCTCTGGTTTTCGCGTATCTTGTCAAGCCTTGCTGTTTCTTATGAGAATAGATGTGTAATGTAGAATCACGGGCATGACTTCTGACCTGGAAAGAAGTAGTTCTAACAAAGGGTTGAATCTTCAGAATTGAAGACATTGAAGTGAAAAGTAGCCTGATTAAAGACAGCAGTATTGAGGTTTTTTTCCATTAGACTAGAAAGGCTGAATTGTTACTAAAAGCCGTGGAGAGGGGGACTCTGGAATTTGTGGTGAAAGGAAATTGAAAAGAAACAGAACATTTGGATTCATGTTTCATGAAATAATGTGTGTGACAGAATAGGAAGGCAGTCTGAGGGAAAATTGACATAATTTTTTCCTACAACTGGGAAAGGCTAGATAAATATGTCAATGTTAACAAGTGAACTTTTGTATACTTAGAGAAAAAGATTCGGAACAATTTGTAAATATTAATTTGTGTTGGCCTTAGAAGAATGTTTTATAATGTGCAAAAATTTACATTTTCTCTACAGAATCGTTATGAGCTCGTACTAATTACAAGTCTGTCTTTGTTGTTCTTTAGTTTTATAGGAGCAGTTCTTTATTCAGCTTCACTTACCTTAATTATGAAGCTATAAAATTGAAGATTTCCCACTGTATTTTGTTACAACCACATGAGAAATAGAGAAATGCTATAGTATTAAGTTTTTCAGATAGGAAAAAAAAATAGGGAA
>NW_010112767.1:6798-8943 GCF_000699245.1 Pterocles gutturalis | reverse complement strand
AAAAAAGATATTATTAGATCCTGAGAGTTAACCAAAGAGAAAAACCAAAACTAGCAAAGACAGAATTGTGGAATTTATTTTTTTTTCTTGAACAAAAGAACAAAGCACAGTCTTTAATGATAATGTTCACAGAGTAATAGAGAATATGGGTAACAAAAGTAAGCAGGAACAAAACCATGCTTTGGTAATTGGAATAAGGTCTCCAAGTAAATCAAATCACTGGAATATAAAATTATTGTGAAGAAAAGGGAATAGGATAACCCACATTAAAAAAAAAAAAAAAAAAAGAAAAGAGAAGAGAAGTAATTCAGTTTTAGCAGAAAGCCACAGGTTGGGAAATGGTCACACAACGAATGTCCTGAAACTTACTTATGGAGAGTGGCTAGATCCCAGATCCCAGGTGTTTGCAGTAGCAGAATCAGGATGTTGAATTCTGTATTTCATCAGTACAAGTGCAAATTAATCTTCTTCTTAGCCACCAATATTTCATAATTATTTTAGTGGTAATTATCTGAACTACTTCTGTCCTTTTTTTGTGATTATTGAACTACTTAGTTTTGTATATTCTTTTCAGACATTTGTATCAAACTGGGATAATTACAGTCTTAAAATGAGAGAAAACTAAGCACTTCTTTTGTATACTTCAGTTCATGGCTTTTATTAACCATGTTTCAGATAATTTCTCAAGCATGGTGCTGACTTTAGGTACATTAATAGAAGTGAGAGATCTCATGCTGAAATTGTGCATGTCTTAAATGTCTAGAAATTGGATTTGTGTAAGAAGAGGAAGAAATGAAAGGAGAATATATTTGTACACTTGACATTGAATAGCCGTTCTTTAACTTAATCCTTTCGTAGAGGTGATGCTTAAGTCTTTTCACTTCTCTCTAGACCATATGCCATTCTTTTCTTCTTTTTAGCTACTTATTTTCATATCTGGTTAGAGAAAATGCCTGTATTCAGATCAAATGAGAAGCATAGAGTTGGGTAATTGCCTAAAAATAAGTGTGTGCAGGTAGATAGGCAGATGTTGGAGCAAGATTTCTTGTTTTCATGTTTTCCCTGGCGGGCAATAGAAACTACTGTGGACAGAAGAAAGCCTCCTTCTCTTCCCTGAAGTTAGACCCTGCAAAGCTTCTTGCTGTAAAACTATCTTCTCTGGCTT
The DNA here is from genome assembly GCF_000699245.1 of Pterocles gutturalis. Taxonomy (NCBI): domain Eukaryota; kingdom Metazoa; phylum Chordata; class Aves; order Pterocliformes; family Pteroclidae; genus Pterocles; species Pterocles gutturalis. The sequence goes on along the minus strand of NW_010112767.1, from coordinate 7,778 downwards.
CTGCTGCTTTTTGCTCCAAGAAATTCTATAGATAAGCACTGTAAATATTTAATCCACCAGTCTCGTGGGTGGCGTGGTGCATTAATACAGCTTGCATTACATAACTTTATTTATGTAGTTAGTTTTATATTGTTGGCCTTGGTGGCTGTAAAGCACAAGTCCCTTGCCCATACACTTGTTTTACTGTCAGATCTGAAGTCCGTTCGTATGTGACAGTTTCCTACTACTGTTTAGGAGAATGGTTATACTGAAACAGTGAAGAACTGAGATCTGAATGTTGCTGCAGAGAAAGAGAGACAGAGAGGAGAAACAAGAAAGAGGCACAGAGAATGAAAGTAACAGCAGGGATGTATTGCAAAAGTTTTTTAATTGTAAGATTTGTCAAGCAAATTCCATTGGTCTAGTAATTTGCAGCTGTAGTCTGAGGGCATGATGGAAGCAATGCTGCTGTTCTTGATGAAAAAAATGGTGGATACCAAAATCCCTGTCCAGTACATCTTTGTCATTATGCGCAGAGGCAATATGCCTTTTCTCAAGAAGGGAGCGGAAAGGCGTATATAATTTTAATGAACTTTGGGAGCCCTTTATAGAACATTAACAAATGTTTGATGGCTGCCATGTTATTATAAACACTTTTTTCTTGGTCTTCTTGTGCTTTAGTCTGTAAACTGTTGATATTTCCAACCTCCCAGCCAAATTAATGCTCAAGAGTAAACATGTATCCGCGGTCTCCAAAGAGCTAGATATCACCCATTTACATCCAAGAATTTCTTTTTGAAAGTATGTTAACGTTACTAGGAATGTTTCTTGAGCAAGAAAGAAGCCTGTGTTAGGCACTGGGTTAACATTTGCCAAAGCATATTAATTTGATTAATTCTATTTGAACTTTCAAATCGACTGAAAATAGAATCATAGATTTTTTTGGGTTGGAAGGGACCTTAGAGATCATCTAGTTCCAACCCCCCTGCTATCGGCAGGAA
>NW_010112767.1:5602-6720 GCF_000699245.1 Pterocles gutturalis | reverse complement strand
CCTCTTCCAGTGTCTCGCCATCCTCACAGTAAAGAATTTGTTCCTAATGTCTAGTCTAAATCTGCCCTCTTTCAGCTTATAACCATTACCCCTCAAGTACATAGATGACAATGTAGCTGTAACAACACACAGACTTTCTTTTGGCAGATTGAAGATGTCATCATAGATAGGAGTCACTAAATTATAGAAGACGAGTACATACATTGTGAATGGCCATTGAAGAACTAGAAACATTAACGTGAAAAATATCTGAAAACCTTGGGAATTCTGTCTCTTCCTTTATTTTCTTCATTTTTATGCTCAAGCTTAAGAGGGCAGAGTGCAAACTTGCTTAAGGAGGACAGCGAAAAACAGTTCTCAGATTGTCTTTGAATATAGTACTCTCATTGATTTGGCTTGCTAGGCTGCACAACTCATCAAATAATTTTTGGGCTGTCTTTTCACGTAAAGTAATCTGAGTTCGCTATTAAAATTGAGAATCCCCTATTTTTTTCATTTGTTATTTGGATGACTACTGAAAATTTTCATCACAGAAGTATGGTTGAACTAAAGGGTTTGTTCAGTATAGTCAGGTGTTCTCATTTGAAAAGCTCGCTCTCACTAAATCAAGGATCTGCATGGTGGTATGTCATGATAAGAAAGTGCACAGAAGGAAAGCCTCGGTGTTTTTCAGAGCATTCATATCCTTATTTTCACTTCGAACTTACTGGTAAATGTTCTTTCATTAAATGCAAGACACCTAAATTACAATTAGCAGGCTTTAGATTAAAATTAACCTCTTTTATACATTTTCAAGGGGTTGCATATTAAGTCAGCCATTGCATTTCTATTTTGTTTTCTTCTCTTTGGGCTTTTTTTTTTTTTTTTTGTCTTGGTTGTAAAGGGAATGTTGTTTTGAAAGCCCAAATGTTGGACAGATTTAATGTTATGTCAGAAGAATAGATATAAAGGACATGAAAGATGTATAATCTCTGCCTCAAGTACGTAACAGTCAAAGAATGCAATCACAAGAAAACAAAAGCATACATAAATGCAGCTTTATAGAGCATTTTTCCTTCACTCCATACTTCAACCATGCCATCCCTACTTCTATTGAAAATGCAAGTGAAGATCTGTTC
>NW_010112767.1:0-5571 GCF_000699245.1 Pterocles gutturalis | reverse complement strand
TGGGGGAGCGGGGTTCATTCAGATGCCACTCTCTAGTGATTCTTGCAACCTCAAAATATATTAGCATTTTATCTGGATTCTTGCACTTTAGTTGCTTATTCTATGTCTGTCACAGATAGTAACAATCCAGATCTTCTGTGAATCATAAGAGCTAAACAGAATACTTATATGTATAGATTGTCAAGAAATTCTTGACCTAACCATCTTCTATAAAACTAGTTGTCAGTGCCTTGTAAAATTTTACCTAGTTAAGCTGCTTTGTTTAGTATTCTTATATTTATTTCATGACATTCTGCTGTGCTTGGTGTATATATTTATTTACTTAGACCTAAAAAACATAGCTTACACTCAGAATATTATTTTATTTTACTAATAATGTGATGTTATTTTACTTTTTTTGTTGCTCTGCTAATATCTTCAGTATCTCTCATGTTATCTTTCTTTTACCTTAAATTTAAAAATGTTTCTTCCCATGTGCTCTGTTAACCTTTTTACATTGGCCCCCGACATTTAGCTTTGTGTAGTCTGTCTTCCTCCTGTGCTTTCCACCCACGTATGAACACATTCACAGGTAGTTGGGTGTAGAGTGTGTAACAGCAGATGCCTCTCAGTTACGGAAATTCTTAAATTAATTTGTTTAAGAAAAAATTGCATTGAGCTGTTGGAGCGGGTTCAGAGGAGGGCCACGAAGATGGTCAGAGGGCTGGAGCACCTCCCCTATGAGGAAAGGCTGAAAGAATTGGGGTTGTTCAGCCTGGAGAAAAGAAGGCTCCAGGGAGACCTTATAGCAGCCTACCAGTACTTCAACGGGGCTACAGGAGAGATGGGGAGGCACTCTTTATCAGGGAGTGCAGAGATAGGATGAGGGGTAACAGTTTTAAGCTGAAAGAGGGTAGATTTACATTAGATATTAGGAAGAAATATTTTACTACGAGGGTGGTGAGACACTGGAACAGGTTTCCCAGGGAGGCTGTGGATGCCCCATCCCTGGAGGTGTTCAAGGCCAGGCTGGATGAGGCTTTGAGCAACCTGGTCTAGTGGGAGGTGACCCTGGACATGGCAGGGGGGTTGGAACTAGATGATCTTTAAGGTCCCTTCCAACTCTGACCATTCTATGATTCTGTGATTATTCTGAGGGCATTAAAATTGTACTGTGTCATTAGGCACAATTTCTGTAAGTAAAGTTTTACTGTGCTTAATGCCCTGAGCTACTGTAGCCAAGACCACGGAACTGAATTAGGAAAATGTTAGTTATATTTTATAGAAGTTCAAAGTTGAGTTCTTTTGCTTTGGCTAGTGTTAGAACAGACAGCTGCATTGCTGTATAGTAGCTTGATACCATATTTCATTATCTCATTTAAAAATTATGTTCTGTGTCAAATCTATGATTTGAGGAATCAAAAGAAAAATTCAGGCATACATTATATTAAAAAAAGAGAACTGAACGGAAAGGGAAGTATTGGACAATGCTGTATGTACAGTTGAATCTTTGTGGGAAGAGATTTTGTGAGGGAAGTCTTGACTGCACTAAAACAGCTTTCATTAGGAAGAAGTAGATGGCAGTTGGTTGGAAGTGAACATAGTGGAAAAAAAAGTCCCAAGCAAGTTAATAGCCTCAGCCACATCTGTTGCTGCTTTTTTATTGGAAATTTTCACATGAAAACCTGGTTTGCAAGCTGGAGTTTGGAATAACTTTTCTTTACATTGGACCCCGACTTCCCTGCAAAAAGCAATTAAAACCATATGTATCACTTTTTGGATGCAAACTTCCCTTTGTCCCACACAAACCTGGGAGCATTACGGGTAACATAAGAGATGAATTATGAAAGTAGTTGCAGAATAAAGTTATTTTCCAATGCATTTTACAGAGTAATACTTTCACCAGATGCATTTGCTTGCATGGGGTTTTTATTTTTTTTTTTTTTTAATGTAGAAATCTTATACCCTACTTGCCTTTTGGCATCCTAGGAGTAGTGATTGACCTTAAATGGTTTTAAGGTTTTTTTTAAATCCGAAAACACACATTCTGTTATTTAACACCTACTGAGCGATTAGGCAACTGTGTACTGATTTGTGTGGCTATGAAAACTGCACGAGTGAAAGCCAATCATATTGATGGCTTCAGCCAATTATACTTGCACAACACATGGTTATCCCATTTTATTTACTAATATGCAGTAAAGAAAGTTGGCAGCGAAGAGTTGTTATATGATGAAAGCCCCTTTACTTACTACTCTGATATCACTGCTGTGAAGGACAAGTCTTGTAGCATATTTAACAATCTTTTCAAGAATACAACTCGGAGTTACTGAGACGAGAAAAAAATGTTGGCACAATTAGCATTTGGTTGAGAAGTAGCAGTTCCCGGCCAAATGTTTTAGATTAAAGTTTGGATTCAGCAATATATTTTGAAAGGAAAACTGTTGACAAGGCTACAAATATTGTGAAGGGTTGTGGTGCTACAGGCTTGATCTGGAATTGAAGTTCTGTTTGTCTTTGAGATTTCTGTTACCTTTAAAACTCACATGCCTTAATACCTCAGAAACTAAAACCAATTTACAGTACTAGCTTTAGCCAGATGAAGTGTCAGGGACTTACTTAACAATGTATGGGTTTCATTTCATTCCAGTGGAGACACAAAGCTAGGCCTTTGCTAAACAGAATTGAAAAGCAGTTAAATCAGTATGCAGATGCAAATACATTCAGTTTGAGACTTAGCTAAAAGTGATACACTGCCTGCAGTGATGGGGATTAATTCCTTCGTCCATTCTCATGCCTCTTTTCTTCTGCTGTAGCATTTGCCATTTTATAAATCGTTCTGTGAGGCTAAGATCTCCTTTTCAGCTCATTTGAGCTACAGTATTAGGAAAGAGTATCCTCCAAAAGGTCAAACTTGTTGTTTATTGTTAGTGAAAAGGTTTTTCTTTTGTTTTTCTTTTTTTTTTCCCCTTTAACTTCTAATTCCATAATTTTTTTCCATGCCACCAACTAGCTTTGCTTCTCTCTGAAATGACCAGCAAGAGTACTGTTAAAATTTATGTGGCTTAGCCTCTTCTCTATGAAAATGGCCAGCAAAGCTAATATCCCAAGGCCCTTTCTGAGCCTGCATTCTCCATCCTGGTTAAAATAATGTGTTTTAGTAGTACTTGCCAAAACATGGGTGGGAGAGGGGGAGGACATTGCATTATCTTAATTTGGAAATAGCATCTCTGGAAAAGCTGATATTAGAAGAGCCTTTTAATATTGTTAAATCTGTATTTTGTGCAGGGCTGCAAATACCTGGGAAAAAAACCAAACCAAACCAAAAAAAAAAAAACAGCTTAAGATTCTCTTTTTAACATGTCTTCTTTATGCTTTGTGTATGTGGAATATATTAGGTCTACGTTATCCATCATTCCTCCATAATGAATTCTCAGTTCATTAAGTCTTATCTGCAGCCTTTGAATGGAACGCAGTCTTCCTTTTTTTAGTAGCAGAGCAGGTTACTCTTTATCAGTTGTTAGACCTTGCAGATGTTTCCCTTGTAGCCATATATAAAATGGCTGATATGGCATGAATCTCCATATGACAAATAACCTTCAAATGCCAGAATCCTAGTTTAGATTTCACTTCAACTCCTAATCTCATACACATCTTTCTATGACATGACAACTCAGGGTTACAAAAATGATTGACTAATTAAAAATATATTTTATTCAGGAATAGTTACAGCATTTTAATAAGGAATACATAAAAGTAAGATTGACAGGATATGAGCTGTTGTACTGTAGTGCACCAAAAAGAACAAAGCTGTGTAAGGAACTGTACAGAAATCCTTGTTTAGATGTTCGTGGCAGTACTAATATCTTCAGTATTCAAAAGCATAAAATAGCAAGTTGAACTGATAATTGGTGTGCCAATGCAACCTGTGCTCTACATTAAGAAGAACAGACTCCTTACCTTCTTGAAACTAGGTGCATGCTGAGTTCGTCGTTATCTCAGGGCTTCAGTAGTGGCTTTGTGACTGCCGCTATATCCCAAAGCTGACATAAATTTGGTGGCACAAGAAAATGATAGTATGAATGCTTTTTGTTCTAAATTATATGGAAGAGCTACCTTTAAGAACTTGATTCTGCTTTGGAGGTCTTTCTGTAACAACAGCAAGCAAAATTATTGTATATGAATTCTGCTGGATTTATAAGTCAGATATTTTGTCTTTACAACAAATAGATTTCCTTTCCTGACTCCCTTAAAATTATTTTTCCTCTAGGTTGCGTATCCTCACTAGCAGCATAGGTTTCATAGAAGAGTTCTTGGCTTACTTACTTTTTTGGTTGAGTAAATGCAAATCAGAAGAATGAGACAAAGATTGGGCTATTTTATTGTGCTTATTGTCAGATTCATGTCAGTGTTCCATAGCTGCATTGATTTTTGAGATTAAAGAAGAGAGAGAGAGAAAGCATGTGCATGCAACTGAGTGATTTTTTTCAGTAGATTATGTCTAAAGGAAGCTCCCACCTTTCAAGTAGTTCGTGCCATAAATTTGTATCAAACTGCAGCCATATTCTCAGCAGGTGGGTTTGCCATCTAAGTAGGCACCTACATCTGAAAACTTGCTGGAAAGGTGATGAGAATCTATCTGTGTTGGTGCACTACTTGAGAGAAGCAATGAGCTTCGAAGGAAACCTAAATTCCAAACAAAAGGGAACAAAGCTGCTGCTGACCTCTACAACGTGTTTTAGAGCTTGGCCTTATGTAGGATGGCAAGCAGAATACTGCTAGTTAAAATAAGAGGAAGATGAAGGCAGCTGCTGTGCTGAGACTTGCACCACAGATTGACTCATTGCTGGAAAGGAACTATGAAAAAAATGGTGCCAGAAACAGCTCAGAAAACAGAAGAGCATGTGAAAGGTATGAGTTGTAAGAATGCTTATGAGCATAGGGGGTTGGGAACTTGATCCAAGATGCACAGCAAAGAAATCTCTAGGACTGCAGAACGCAGCCTAGCCCAGAGATGTCTGAGCAGTCCATAGAAAAAGGCATCAGGAACCACAATTATTGGTAAGGATTCCAAGAGGGAAAGAAAGCCAGAAAAATTGTTTGGGGGTTGGGGTTTTACTTTTTTTTTAGGTTTTTTGTTTGGTTGATTTTTGGTTTTGTTTTCCAGTGACCTGAGCAGCCAAGCACTGGCAAGCTGATCCAGGATGTCCCAGATCCTGAGGCAGATGCAGAATGAAAATCAGTTGTGTTTACTTTAAGGATACACTGAGGAAACACAACTTTTCTTTAGTTATAGATTTTGGTTTAGTTTTGCTTTTTTGAACTGGAAAAAGGTACTGTTGTTACTTCTTATTTAGAGAGGGGCTGAAGTAATGCCTCAATGCATAAAAGCATTTGTGTGTGAGTTTTGCTGCAGAGAAATGCATAGTATGAAAATTCGTAATAATTTCTGTGTGCATAAGTATGCAAATTTGTAATACTTTCTGTGTGCATAAGTATGCAATAATTAAATAATTAAAGCAAACAAAACAATTTGAGACATTGAGTGTTGGAATGCAGGGAGACAGGCTCTTTAGGAAGGACAGGCAGGGG
>NW_010112766.1:26212-49624 GCF_000699245.1 Pterocles gutturalis | reverse complement strand
TCGTGGCATAACAGGTCATGAAAGAGCCTCTATATGGCCCGGCTGCAGCAGCTGTCACCGACAAAGGGTGACACAGGGGCAGGGGGAGCGGGGGCACAGACAGGGTTTGTTGTAGCCCATAAAACAAGAAAATATTATTTTGTGAAGCACTATAAAGACAATTGTCACCTGGGAAGCCTTCCTGAGCAAACAGAACACAACCGTTAGAAACCCTGAGGGGGGGAGAGACTCTAAAGCCTGGTATGGGCTTTGCAACGAACCTGAAGCATGACTTCCTCAGGCGATTGTGTGCCAAATGTTTTGTCTGATGAGAGGGTTCATTAAGAGAATTGTTTTATTTTAAACACCTGCATCAGCTAGTGCTGGTGTCCAGCAGGCACGCGAGGCTTCTGAAGTCTCTACATTTGTACAAAGATGTCACAATGTCTTTAAACAACCACTAACAGGAATTGGAGACTTCAGCACTGAAATGTTGCAGGTTTTGGTGCAGTCTCAGGAGCGACCGTGAATTACACTGGTCAGATATTCCCACGGTAGCGGTGTTTTCGTGTTTCTGGTGAAGGCGGAACGGGGGAACGTGCTGTCCGCGGCGGCAGGGCGAGCACCAAGCAGCCCACGCGGCGCTGCTGGCAGCAGTAAACCACCTGACAAACTGCCAGTTTTTCTTTGAAACAAGGTTATCACAGAGGATTGTTTGAAGCTGCGTTAGAAGACCCCTCGAGAGAACCCATCTCAGGGCTGCTCCTCCTCTGCTCCAGCTGTATCTGCCATGTAGTGGAGGTAAGTTACACAAATTCCCACTGGGATCTAGTAACCTGGATTCATCTCTGTACAAATTTGGCTTCTCAGACCCAGCTAGCTCCAGACATACAACCATCTCTTAGTCCACACAAAGGCTTAAAGACCTGAATAACGCTGTGGTGGGTGCACAGCCCACCTCGGGGATTTGCCCCAGCCAGGGTTTCAGATAACTGCCCCAGAGCGTGATTCTGACGGAATTAGATGACACGTTCTGCCAGATGTAATGGGAACAACATGCGTTGTCCTCAGTGCCTGTGACACCAAGGGAAAGCCCATGTAGGGCAGCTGATGAATTATTTTTAAATTCACAAATTAGTTTATAATATGCCATTGTGTAAAAGCTCTACCCTTTCTCTGCAGTCTTGCAGTAGCACAATCCATCTCATCATCCAAGATTTAGCTTCTCTCCAAAATCAAGGTCACAGGTAAGTGTTTCATGTCACTCAGATGAAGCAAAATTTTAGCCAGAGTGGTAGAATGCTTCCTTAAGGTTAAACTGAACATTAGCTGTGATTATATCAAGCTTTTACTCTCCCATTGAACACCTGTTGACCACAGAGGAGCTGACATTTTCCAGCCAACACGTCTTTTCTGGATGCAGCCAGCAGCTGCCCAGCTGCCAGCAGGCTCTTGCCCAGCCCTCTGCACTAGAGTCCATCTTCGAGGTGCCAAGACTCCAGCTGTCCACAGCCTTCACAGATTTCAGAAAATAGGAACGTTCCTTCCTTAGGAATCCACTGTATGATTTCTGTACCCTGCTTTGTACACATTTGTAGATACATGTACTGGAATTCCCCAAAAATTATCCTGAGAGCATTAGTCCCTGCCCTCCAGACTGCTGTTTGCCCTGCCAGCCCTACCTGACCAGTCTCGGAGCTCAGCCACTCATCGTCTTGAGCTTCACCTGAGGGTTTCTCTGGGGCCCTGTACTAATTCACTGGAACCATGAAAGCTGCATCATTTTCTTTGCTGTGAATGAAATTCCTATCAAAGGAAGCTACCACCGCACTCCTGCAGTTGCTTATGGAGTCCCTGCTGCTCCTTTGCTTGTTTCTTACCCTCACATCCAACCGGTCGCTCAAGGCTCTCAGAGGACAGTTAGAAAAGGTTTTGCTGGCTGGGGCAGGGGGGAGCACCGTGCTGTGTGTGTACAATGCTCCAGCACAGCTCTGGGAATGCAAACAGCAATTTACTGCTTAGTTTGTGAAACCTGACCATCCGATAAAAACTCCTTGCTGTACTTTAGGATGGAATTCACTCTCTCTCCTCGCAGCGCTTTACTGCAGGAAATTAAAATTTTAGTGGTGGCACATAACATCCCCACCAGACTGTTCCCAGACTGGTATGTGGCAGCAGCGACGTCTCCCGTGATGTCTCCACAAGACTCGACACAACTGGCGTCTACAGCAGAGGCGGTTGCGGAGTGCCTTACCCTCCTACTTAAACTGGCAGCCCACATTCAGAGTTTTGAGGTAAACTCCAAAATAACTGGGCTCTAAGAAATTTACCTAGCTTGCCCCAGAAATCCCCCCAAGCCACACCAACAGGCAGCTGCACTCGCCTTCCAAGCGGAATTTAGAAGCATATACACCGAGAGGATTCCAGAAGCAGTGTTAAAGCATTACAAAACCTCATTATTTTATTCCATATTTCTTTCTAGAGCTCTGTACGGTTATCTTGTGCAGACACCTGATTAACTAATCCATTGCCCCAACATCACTTAAAGGCAGGTGAAAGTCCCTCCTGAAGCTGATGTCTCCCACTATCTGGGGACCAGGGGACACAGTTGTGTTTGGTGAATCTCCAGCCCTGCTGTTGGGGACAGATTTCCTTAACTGTGTCCTAGCCCCATGCTCCTACGTGACTGCACTGAAATATGCTGTTTATAATCCAGGATGAGAGCGAGGATACCCCTGAGAGTGTCCACACTCTTGCCCCCGAGCTGGTAATCCCAGCAGAGACCATTAACTATTTGCATAATGCTGAAGAAGGTGCAAGTCCGGAAGATTTTCTGAGAACTTATTTAAGTCCTTCACAGCCTGCCCTGGATTCAGGTACACTGCATGCTGGCGCAGAGATCAACATCCAATTTAGTAACAGAATTAGAATTTTTGGTGTATAACACTGAACGTGCAGTTACAGGAGTGTTCCAGTGCTGGTGTAGTAACAGAGGAGAGCAGCTCTACACCCGCTAACAGAGCTCACCTACCCTAGTAAGAGACTAGGGAACAACTGGGCAGCCACTGGGATTTCAAACTGGGAAAGCATCTAGAGGATAGCAGCTGTAACACATGCCATGTGTCTTGTCAAGGCCTTTATGAAATGCAGTTTTATTTTGTAGTTAAAACCAAGGTCTAATAACTAAGTTTAATAACTTCAATAAAATGTATTATGAAGTATTCAGGAATTTACAGTTTAAGTAAATTAATTCAACTAGTTATCTGAACGTTACCTCGGCTGACTAGTTTCCTCTCCCCTCCCTCTCATTCACAGAGACCATTTGGCCTGTTCCATCTCATTTCTCTGCATGACGGGGCTGTATCCAGGGCTCCTCTTTGCAGCTGGACCCTTTGGTGTTTATTGTGAATCCACCCATCAGAGAACAGATGCCCAGCCATTCCAGCATGCTGCCGCTACGGTCCTTCAGAGCAAGCTGAGCAGGCAGCGACTCAGAGCTGCAGAGCCTGGGGAACGGCTGCGTAACCTTCCCTGTCCGCTGGAAGCAACGTTACCCACAAACTGCAATAAAGATGCCTTAAGTTGACAAAAGACAATCTTTAATTTTTATAAATGTTCACCCGATGACTCCAAACAACTGTTCAAAGTTCTTTCAAAATTCAACCATTTTCAATGAAAGCACAAAAAACACTTCCACAGTTTCATCTCGAAACAGTTGCAAGTTTCACATAAACAAAAGCAGGCTTGGTTAATACAAATAACTATGAAATAAGTATTAAGTACTGATCATTAAGTAGCACTGAAATGATTAACGATACAGTAAGTTTCCTTCTACAGTATGACAGTCCTTCAAGGCACTAGAATACATCCACAGTTTTGACAAGGCGACCGATAACCCGCAGTCGCCACCAGCACTCTGGCATTTTTTGGTTCATGTTTTAAAAAGAATCTGCAGCAAATCAGTGAGGGAATGTCTCTTGCAAGGTATCTCCTTGTAATGTCTAAGAACTAGAAAGAGAAGTCTAACCGTGACATTAAAAAGATTATTTCCGTAATACATGCACTTTAAATAACTAATGTTCTGCTTCCTTACTCTGTTGAAATTTCTGCTAATACCTTCTGTATGAGCAGCAATTATGCTTCCTATGCAAGTTTCTGCAGTAATTAATTCCTTCCATCCAACATTTTGAAAACCACTGTCGAGACACAGATCATTAAACTTCTTCTGAATGGCTTCTTCTCCGCGATGCACAAGTCACAACTCTACAGAGTTTTGCCATATCATCAAAAGAAGCTTTTCACTGTTAGGTCAGAGTTTTCCCACCAGGAGAGGAATCTTTAAGGAGTCGGAGAGTTTCCATTACAGAGCAGTGCTTTCCGTATCATTGTCAATATCGAGCATGAGGTGGTGGTTGTGCAGTTCTTTGCTCACTGTCCCCGTAAGAAGCTCTGAAGAAGGGCTTTGAAGTGGTTCTTGAATACTGGAATTAGAGTCTGCACAAAAAACGGAACAGCAAGTTTAACAGTCTGGACAGCGACACAACATTCACTAGAGCATTTCTTCAGAAAGAGCAGGGAAAGGAAAGGTCAACAAAGGCTTTTCAGAGAGCTGGCACGCATGTGCACGTGCACACATGGACACAAAAAGGCTGAGTCAAACTAAAAAGCTTGAGTTGCTTCTCTTATGTACCTTTGTTTAGTCTTCTACATAAAGGAAAAATACTTATTTCTGAAGAATGGAAGACAGCAAGTGCGATTTAGTATCGGGTTCCTCAATGCTCCTTGCAAGTGGTACTTTACTCCAGACATTCAAAACAGAATGGTCACTGAGCAAAAAAATGTAGCACCTCAGTCATCAGCCAGGGAACCACCACTGATGGCTTTTAGAAGCAATAGGACCATGTATGGTGTCAAAAGGAGGCACTGTCCCAAGAAGAGGAAGTAATTAGTTAAACTAAATGCAAATTAAACCCTCTTCCTGTGTACAACAGGAATATCATGTTCATCGCCTCTTCTCAGGGGAGGAGAATTTTGTTCAAGCTGAAGTGTCCAAGAAGGACCTCAAAATGTTGGATTTCTTGTGACTGGCTGCACTGGTAGGTAGAAGACCAGAGAAAGCCCTAACTTCAAAAAATGTAACTGGAAAGATTTAGTATTTTGGAAAGCTCATTTAGAATATGCCATGACATCACTGGCTGCAATCCAGCAGCTGTTCCAAATAGAAAATAATTTAGCTCACTGAAATAAATGAAGAATCCAAATAAACACCTTGCCTTTAAACACAGGCAGCATAGACAGGCATCCTACAAAGCCTTTCACTTACACCTCAAGCATTAAATTTAACCCACAACTTAATGTATAAATGGTCAAGACAGGGAAGAGGTGAAAGTGGCCACAGAACTGGAGTTGGAGTGCAGCCTCCCCTGCTGCTCTCAGCCCGTTGCTGGAGTGCCAGCCAGCAGCACACTGCAGGAATTTCGTATTCAGTGATAATCTAGTCCCTGAAACTCCACCATCTTGTGGCCTGACACCAACCGGCTTGTCTTGTGCAGGACAATTAAACGTTCTTGTCACTACTGCTGCAACTTTCCCAAAAACGCAATTCCAGGATTTATGTTTTCTTGTGAGGTGTGAACTGTAAATTTTCTCCCAAGTCTTGTATCGCAGTCTTGGGGAAGTACCCTGTTCTGCTAAGAAAGCTTTTCAGTGGTGAATGAAATCATCCAGAAGGCACAGAACACACCCTCAGTTATGACATCTGGGGGAATCTTTTACAGATTTCTCTGGCCAGCCCTGCTCTCCTGTTGAAAGCCTGTGTCCTGGTTACTGGGCTGTACGCAGTGAACGGTGCCTGGTGCCATCTACCAGACAATCGGTGCTCAGTAGACCTCTGATAGCAATGAAGAAATCATTTCCGGAGCTACTTTAAAACAAAACCTTTTCACTTAGCCTTACGTTCATGGGTTTAAAATAATTCCACAATCCATGAAACCAAGTTTCATAGCATCAGCAGCTCTCCTTTAACCCCATTACACTGTGTAATGCTGCTTCTACAACAGATAGAAATCTAAGTACCTTTAAAGTCACTAGATTTAAACTTTAGATTTTTCTTTTTTTAGTCATTTTTACTATTGTTAACAGAAGCAATATGACAAAGAAGAATAACCAGCAATCGTGTGAGTTCCTAAATTCTTCTTGCATTTTTCCCCTTACTCAACACGTTCCAGGCTGAGCTTGAGCACAGAGGAGATGAGCACACAGCCCAGGAGCAGGGGCACCGCGCCCTCCCCAGTATCGAACAGTGCCTATGGTACTGCTCAAATTTTATTTGAGGTATAGTCGAAAAGGTACAACTGAACTTTAGATGCAGGCATGGAAGTTCTCCCTACCACGACAGCAGATTGAAGGATGGATCGGAAAAGGAGGTGACTGAAAGTGGGAGGTGACACAGGAAAGGAGTGTTTGTGACAAACAGTGGTGCAGCTACATCGAGTAAAAAGTGAACCCCTGGATAAAACACACACATTTCTAGATGGGATGTTTTCTGTATGTGGAAAAAGGGAAACCGGCCAGTCAACAAATGCACAACTTGACACATTCTAGTCTCCGATACTTTTAGTACGTTAATGTGAGAGCGAGCATCAAACAGCCATTCTTTCTGCATGCCACGCTAATGACGATGCAAGCAAGCCGTGTTATTTGTGACGGGTTAGTAGCGGGCATTAGCACACACATGATTATGAAGGAGCAACATTTGTGGCCAATCATATGCCTTTTCCTTACCATTGAACTTTCCAATACAGTTCCTACTGAATGCAGCTCAAACATCTAGATTATTTAATAAAATTTTTGATTAGAATATTCTTTTCTAGGGCTTATTACTTTAATACCATAAATAGAATTTGCAGCATTACTGAAGTCCGGTACATGGACAAAGGAATTCAACCGTGTCCTGAAAACAATTCCGAATTCCTGTTCTGATGCTATGAAGGTTGCTGCAGACTTAACTTTGGCTTCCATTGTTCCCATCTGTCTTCCCTCGCTCCACTATTTAAGATTAAAACTAAACGCAGCTATTTCACACTGTGAATTAGAGAAGTCAGTCTATAATAAGTGCTTATATGTGCACGTGTAAATGTTAGAGCAGATACTCTTATGCAATACGCAGTGGTTAATTCAGAACAAATATTAATCCTTTAACAAAGACTGACCTGGAAAAGGTGGATGATCCTGTACTGAATGTACTGCTTAGGCAAGCTTGAGTATCACTTCAACAGATCCCCAGGTGTTCTGGTTTTCTTCCCCAAAACAAGGTTTGTCTTTTGCGGGAGAATCCTTCCTCATCAGCTTTCTTTTACAGGCTTTGCTGCATGGCAGCTTTCATACTTTTGTTTACCACACACAATTTACGTGGCCAATTTGCTACCGTTTGCACTGGAAAGGAATATGGAGTCTCTCCAGTTTTCACACTGCTTCATTTCAATACTGTTGATTTCAATAATTTTTTATATTTACCATGACTGTGGACCTCTGTTCTGCCTGTACCTCAGCTGCAAAGGCGTCAGCACCGAGTTGTAAATCACAGTCCATGCAGAGCCTCAGTTGTGCCCATCCCTTCCCTACAGCACACGCTTGCCTTGTGTAACTTCAGCTCCCCCACTACTAAAGCAGCCCCTGCACACCACCTGGGTGGTGTTTAGAAGGCGAGTGTTCCTCCAGTTACACCAGGGTAAAACGATCCTGCCTGTCTGCTATCATTAAAACAACTTCCTCAGAACCAGAAAAATTCCCAAATGAAAACAAACACGGTCAACCTATGAAACATGACTTAGAAACTAAATTTAAGTCTTTATTTGAAGTTTGACTCATCAGCACAGTTCCCATTCTTATTTGTAAGTGCCGTAAAGATCCAGACCCCAGCTTTATTTCTGAATTCAGTTCTGAAATAAAATGCTTTTGTATTTTAAAGCTGACGAACAGAAGTACAATAAGGAAAAGTCAGTTATTTTAAAAAGCAAAGCTACTTTTTTAGTTGCTTAAGCAGCTCATTTACTGCTAGTTTCTCAAATTTAAGAAAAGGTACTTCCACCTTGACTTCTCAATCCAATACTAATCTCGGTGTCTTTCCTACACACAGGGAAATCTTGAGATAATTCAGGAATGCAGCCTCAACTTTTTCAGCCTCTCATGCACTTGTTACCTCAAAAAGGCAGCATCTCAACCCATTAGGTATGAACAGTGAGACGATTAAAGCGTTGTTCGGCAGCTGCGATTGAACAGACCAGTACTATTAGTGAGGCTGGAGCTGACAGAATGCAAATGCAAACATGCCAGAGTGCAGGTGCTGCTCGGTGCTCTTCTGCAAAGGGCTTTAGTCACATGAACGTGTATTTTGCCAAATAAATCCCAAGTAGTTAAAAATAACTGAAAATCTCAAGTGAAAGCTACATTAAAATGCAACCATAAAACCCTGAATTGTGTGAAAAAACATGAGCTTCAATGTTTGCCTGCACTGATGAGAACAAACCTCTTTTAAACGGGTCACTGCTTCACACTTGGCTTCTGGACTAGTAGTGCTGGTGACTTCGTGTGAAGTGCTACTCATTTGACTATAGTTATTTTTACAATTTGTTCTAAGGAATAACTTAATGTTCACAGGACTCTTAAAATATTAAGTAGCACAGGTCTTAAAAATCTCTTACAAACAGAATGATATGTAGTAATGAGATAACACAGAGTGACAGAGAGCACATATTCCAAAGCGCATATACAAAATAAAGCTACAAAAAAAAAATATTGCTGTGCAGGAGCATTTTAGCTTATATTGCATGTTTCTGGTAAGTACAAACCTTATTCGCAGTAACCATCCCCACCTGTGAAGGCATCATGGGGTAAAGCTGTTAGGCAACAGAATTGATAATTTGCATTCCATTACATTAGTCTTATTCTAGAGAAGCTGCAGTGTCATTGGAAAATTTTAACCATTATTAAATATAAGTAGATTTAAAAGCATTAGTCTCCTACATTCATTATCTCTTCCTTCAGAATTTCCTAAAATAAGCAGAGACTCAGCAGGAGAACACTTCGAGACCTGCTGGTTTTGACTGTCCTCAGCAGTTACTTCTCTTTCCCCGCACAAGACTTAAATTAACATTATCCCTATCAAACTAGTGACTACGAGCTCCATAAAGTTCCTATGAGAGGACAAAGTTTCTCTTTACTTCATGAACATCTCAAAACAGAAGAAGGCTGCATTTGAAATCTGAAGATCTATCTAGCAATTGACCTAAGATATTGAGTTAAGTCCATGTGATTCTTCAGCTTCTGGATGTCCAACTTAAAAGCACATCAGACTTGGTTCTCGTAAGGTGAAACATTCACTGTGTTAGTATCTTGTCTGTTAGAACATGTATCAGTGATCACTTTTGGCATTTTATTATCTTCAGTATGTGCTGAAATATACTACCCTTGGCTACACTTTCTCCCTCCCCCAAATATTTGTTTTTTTTGGCAACAAATACATAAGCATAATTCGGACTGCTGTGATGCTGAGCCTGGAGGAAGCCCTAGAGAGCTGGTTGTTATAATAGCGCAGGAAAAAAAACACCAAAGCAAGCTAATCTACCCTCCCCCAAACCCCCTTCTGCCTCAGGAATGATGACCTTCACTGTGGAAGTGCCCCAACTCCTCCTGCACAGAACAGGTGGGTGGGCATTTTAACTGGAAATGAGCAATTTAATATTTTAACTTGTTTGTGGTTTTCAGTCCTGTTCCCTCAAATTCATTTACAGCTACAGGCATTATTCTCTTCTCCCTGAGGATACACGGAATACAGAAGAATCCACTCACCTGTTACTATTTTGGAAGCTGTTTGTGAGGAGTTTGCAATAACACCATCTCCAGCCAGCTGAGAAGGAGGATGAGGAGGAGGAGGAACACTAGGTCTGTTTCTGGGCTTTGGGACCGGCCGTGGCCTCGGCAGCGTACCACTCTGCGTTGGAGAGTGAGACTGGGAGCTTTCTTGAGTGGAGGGCTGTGGCTGTGATGATGGGGAACTAGTATTATGTTTTCCCAGAGGGGGTGTATCGGGTGGTGTTGGAGTCTGCGGAGGAGTGTAACAGGGCTGCTCTGGTCCATGCTCGCTGCTGGGTGCAGCAGGAGATGTTTGACTGTTTGATTTGGGCTGCGGTGGAGGAGTAGCCTGTGTTGGGGGTTGTGGTGGTGGATGGCTGGGAGCTTGTATTGGGGAAACACTGCTGGAATATCTCCGAGGTGCGGAAACCTGGCAAGTGGAAGTCTGGGCTGCTCCTTGGTTTGCATGTTGAGCAGGAGGAGAAGAACTTCTAGCAGGTGGTTTTGGAGAGACAGAAGGTGGCTGAGCAGCTGGGGCAGAGCTTTGGCTTCCCGGCTGCCCTGGTGGCGGGTTGGCTGGCTTCGGAGGGGCTGGCGCAGGCTTCTTAACAGCTGTAAAGAGAAGAGAGGAAATTTCATGGCTCTGTGTTGTGAAAGCAAAATCCTGAAAGAAATCAGTAGCACAAAAGAATACTCAAGTACATTATCAAAATAAAATGATGTATTATCAAATAGAAGTGATATGAATTGGAAGCCACAGAAAAGTGTACGCAGGTTTACTACCAACAGCCTTCGAGTCATTTTGTTAAACAGCATTGGTAACGCTGCTACCAGCTTTCATGGAAGAGTCCAAAAGTCAAAGATGCATTTATAGCTACGCCTTAGAGAAATGCAAGTGTTGTCTGTAACAAAGGGAGAGATACTGATAACGTTATTTCCATAAGCAGTACATAAATAATTGGAACTTAGTGGCTTGAAAATCAAATGAAAAACACACCTCTCCTCATTGCGTGGGGACTGGGACCGGCCGCATTCTGTGGCTGATTAACTGAAAGTTGATTAGTGCCACTTGTCGACTGGTTCTGGACAGCGCCCGCATGCCCGCCATTTCTCACCGGTGGAGGAGTAGCTGAAGACGTGTTGTCCTTAGATTTTGAGGTACTGAAAATTAAAAGTGCTAAATTAGAAGATGACTGTAAAACACCTCACCCAGATCAGCTGCACCCGCTCAGGTTTACATTATGAGCTGCACTGTAGTTCTGACCCTCAAATGCTTCAGAAGAACTCCTGCACTGGCTGGTATTTACTGAGACTGAACAGTGCTACAACCCTTCAAACAAGGGACAAGCAGGCTTCAGGCAAGCCCGTAATTAATTACCAAAATTAAACCAGGCATCCAAGCAGTTCTGCAGTGCCACAGTACCGGCTGGAATGCAATTCTGATACCCTGGAGTACAGCGTTCATGCTAACACAGCCTCAGTGCACTTGTAGATCCTTTAGAAACAAGACTCCCAACATGAAGGTTCATATAAAGTGACTTCTCCAGTTTCCCCATTCAAATACAGCTATCACCCTGTGTCTGGGAGCCTCTGCAAAGTATTCTGCCACAGCACCACATCCGATGCGCTGGCAGTTATCTGTACACCTTGTTACTAAGGACCAAGCGATGGCAATCTGTGAGGCTCAGCCAGAAAAAAAACAACACGAAGGACATGAACCAACTTGCTACGTATAGTATACGGGTGAGGCAGATGTAGCCCTCGCTGCTGGAGCCCTGGAGCCTTTGGAAGCACTTGGGAGGGTGCAGGGAAAAACCTGCGTGTGGAGACAGCAGGGTTTCTCTTCCCATTGTTGGCTGCCTGAAGCCTTCTCTCCACCCTACCTGGAACTGGGCTTTTACCTTGCTGGGAGACCAGAGCTTGTCTCGAGGGAGCAACCCTCGTAAAGTCTCTGAGATTCAGCTCAGGAGAACTCTGCTCTTCCTGATCCTTGGCTATGAAGACAACAGAACTGGGGGGAAACACAGCACTCGAGCATGAACCAGCCGAGGTGGTACTGGGCAGTGCCCCCTCCTCTTGCCAGGCACTTGCTGTCTTCACTCGTGTCCCTGTCTTTATACTCATAGCAAAAGGACTAACACCTCTCAGTCGCTTTTACTGGCACATGGCAATTCTAATTTCTCCAGATGCTGTTAATAAATCGCAAATACTTGAATGCAGAGTTTGTGCAGATTTTAGATGCAGCTTTCAGAGACTACTCTCAATGTTTTGTTTCAGCTGCCTGTGCCGCAGAGGACATCTGTAGAGGAAACACGAGTCTGCGGGGGATTTCCAAATGAGAAGTTGTTTTTGTGAAAGTGGCACCTAAGAACAGAAGCTGTATGCAAAGGAGTCAATGCTGCATCAAAACTCCAGGGATGTGTTCTACTGTAAGATGCTATGCAAGAGGTCCATGTTTGGTGAGCACTACAGGCTTTTACATGTGGTTTATTGTGTCTCTCAGACCAGAAAATATTGAAAGCAAAATGCAGCTTTCACCACACATGAAAGGAAGAGTCAAGGCTACTGCCACTAGTCTTGGTGCCTGTGTATACTGATACTGGGGACACAATTGCACAAAGTTTCAATAATAACTAAGCAGCAATAAAGCCTGTATACATGCTTGTCCTAAAGAAACTCATACTGAAGTACAATATATCTATTTGCAGTTTTCTAGCAAGCAAATCTGGTCATCACTAACACTGGCTACAGACACAAAAGAGACATATTCAGATAACGTGTATGAGAAACAACAAACGAGACCAACAGGTTTCCAGTATTGCCAACGGTAGGTTTTGTTCTTTCAGCAGCAAACTGACAGTCGTACTGTGTGGACATCTCCAGAGTACAACTTGCAAAAGTCAGCATGGGTGGTAGAAGTACAGCCTTTTTTTAGTATTTTTAATAATCTTTTTTCCCTGCAAGGATTCTCTTATTTTAGAAGATCAGTTCTGGAACATACAGAACGATGTATGCTGTCTCAGAAGATCGATTCTGGATCAATACACATGGCAAGAGTGCTCTTGCACAGTGCTTCTGCCCACGTCTGAAAAGGCTTCACACAAGACGACGTGCGTTCCAGTCTGAAGCGCCTTGTGAAGCAGAGACAGCTGACACATCGGTTTGCTGCTGAAGCAGCCTGCGAAGCCACTGCCAGCAGAAGCCATGCCTCTTACCTGACATCCTCATTTCCTTGACTTTGTAACTGTTCTGCTGTGCCAGCAGAGAGAGCAGAACCAGCACCCACTGGGCTTGTTTCAGCCCCAGAAGCTTGGGAGTGCTGCTCCGCTCCAGCCTGAGCCAACACGCCAGCCTCCGTGGGTGGAAGTGGTGGCTGGAAGGCTGGGGATGTGTGCTTTCTATTTATAGTGCCACATCTCCGAGGGTTCGCCTGGAAGTCCATAACCTTGACACCAAAGCTACAGAAAGAAGAGAGAGTAAACACACCACGCCAGCCAACACCAGGTAATTAACGCAGCAGGACAACTGGATGTTATAACCCACAACGACAAACGCAACCCCTGTTGCTCAGCATGCAAAGCAGCAACAAGGAAAGCTTCAACTTTCTGCGTACAACACCACTGATGTTAAGGCATGCAACGCTACTTGGCTTATCCACACAGAGGGGTAAGCTAAACGTAACTGGAACAAACTACTCAATTACATTTGAAGACAGACATTGATGACGATGAGGTCAAACCACTCAGGAATTTTACACGTAAATACATAAATCCCTTACATACCAGAGCACCTCCTCACTGAATATATTTTGCCACATGAATTTTGTTTTATTACACCTTATCTCTAAGTTGCAGTACAGATTTCAAGATAGACAAAAAAAAGTCACCGGATACACGCTATGATTTGTGTTTAAAGGAAAACTATGGATAAGCAGACTAAAATTCTAACAGATTTTATGAATTTTTTAATGAATATTCTAGAATTTTATTCTTGTTACACTGAAGACAGGGAATCTTGAATTGATTTTCTTCTCTCAGCGCTGATAAATTTGCATGTGGCTAGCCATAGTTAACATTCAGGTAACAATTAAACATTTGCATAAACAGCTAAAAACAGAACAGGACATCACTTGAATATTCATGATATGAGTGATAATAAATGAGCGTTACACTACATGTTATATGGGAAAACAGCAGTTTTTATTGTTTAGCGTTCTACTGTTTGCTGTGGCATACTGTACCATCATCAACTCAGAAGTCTTATCATGAAGGCACCAGGTAACACCACCTCAGCTTATGGGCTTTGAAAAAGAAGCCATGGAATATCAGGAGTTAGATACGGATAGACGCTACTAGATACACTTCTGTTTCAGTGGATTCTAGACCCCCCAAATCTGTCACAGGAAAATGGTAATTGGAAGCCGTAATTATCTGCTTGTGTTTTTTTATCATGCACAGAGTATAACTGGCAGTAAACACCAGTACATTGCCTCTGAACCTTCCTCAGGCTGCACCAACACGGGGGGAAATAAATCACTACTGTTACCTATAGAATTTCAATTAAATTCTCCTCCTGAGACCAATAAAAGTGTGTCTGACTGCAGCCTCCTCAGTATCCAGTTCTCAGGAGTGGGCTAATAAATGAAACCTAACCTGAAAATGAAACATACCTTTCCTTCTTCAATAAATCCCCTTCCATTACAGTCATACTAACAGGCCGCTTCCGTTCCAGTGTCCCAGACTCATATTCATTCCCAGTGTGCGACAAGTGATTTGAATTAATATTGCAACAAATGCCCCAGACACATTGAAATCTTGATCTGAGAGACAGAGAGAAGGCATCCTAAGACATATGTATACAAAATGGTCCCTCACCGCAAAAAGCTATGGGAGGTTTACCCGCACAGGGTTATCACAAATACCAAATTCTTTTAACTATGGCAAGAATTTACCTCCAGGGAAGAACCAGTCTGCATGCTGAATAATTGGCTCAATAACTGCTACCACATGGACCGACGTTGCTGCTGCCATTTCAGCAAGGGATCTGCAGAAGAAATTTGTAGAACACTTTATACAGAGTTCTATCAAAGTAAGAAAATAAAGAAATTCTTATTACCTAAATGACAAGTTATGCTAAGCATGACGTATCAAGACTCCTAAGTGCCACATAAAGAGCAACTTCACACTTCGATGAAACCTAGACTGTTCAGTAACATCATAGCACCTGGAAATACTCCTAAAAAAGATGCATGCCTAAAAGAATCTGGAGGCACAGGCTGAAATAACATTTGAAATATTTTGTAGACAACTAGTCCATTGCTGTGAATGGTCTACTTGATTTAACACAACCTGACAAGAAATTCAACAGGTTTGTGGAAGTTCTGTTTTGTAACAACTTACCCTTCATTCTTCGCCCATAACAAGTTGGGGCCCAAGACTATTGCAATATTGCTGGGTGTCATTTTGTTAACATCGCTGTTCTGTGCAAGCTTTGCTAAAAATTTGATTAAATACCTACAAAAAAGAAAGAAATAATTAAACAGGAACTAAGAGCATGGCTTGCTGAGAACAACTAAGTAAAAATTGAAGAACTCAAAGACAGCTCCCAACTGAACGGAAATAAGATGAGCAGCCTTCTTGCTTGGTAGCTGGCTACTAAGTTTCTACTCATGAATCATAAAAGTTGAACTGGGTAGAAAAGAAAGCACCACCCACCTTAGAAAAATGGAACTACAGAACTATTATCTTTTCAGAAAAAATGTTTAGATTGAGAACGCCTACTCAACAGCTATTTTAACATCCTGTAATGGAACTTCCATACTTCTAGAAGTCACCAGCATTGGTTTTGTCCCGATTCATTCCCAGAAGGCAAAATCAAAAGGAAAAATAACACGTAAGATACAACCGGGTGACTTCTAAGATTGGAAAATACAATGAAGAGCACAGCTGGTGAAAAGTCAGGTACTACTGCCAACAGCATGAACCTGAAGTAGAAAGGTTCTATGCATCACTATTTCATTATGAATTAACTTGACAAAAAAAGTCTACCACCACCAATGCACACCAACTACTTGTTAAACAGGATGTCTTTGCATAAACCTAACTGAATTTGGCCATGAAAAAAACCCCTGGATTAGAGTTTTGGTTAATCAGCTTTGAAACTTGGTACTCTAGCATCAAAGCGGCTGTGCTGCCAGTCAATGGATGTTCGTACATACCTGAAATTAGCATGATAATGTTTAGGTAATCTGTTACAAATTCTCCATAACTCTTGCAGCTTCTTATCCTGGTCCTGAATACTGAAAGGAAAAAAAATTTCCATTACATCTTACTTTCAGATCAGAAAATTATTGTTTCTGCAGTGAACAGAGATGACTGTATAACCTTTCCGTTTATGCCAAACAAATGCACTGTTTTGTATTCGTAACTCAGTAACCTGCTAGTCAAATCCCTGAATTATCTCTACCTGCAACGAAAGAAAACTGCTTATGCATCAGTACTAGGCAGCCAATAGTCTGAGGCAGCCCTTATGTTTAAACATAACAGATATTTCCCCACATTTTTATGCAATTAGTATTAAACTACAACACAATTTAAAATAATTTGTTACACAAAATATTTACCAGTTAGAGCAGAAATGCGAAAGTATGAATTCATACAGGAAGAACCAAATTTGATGAACATATATAGAATGTCTTCCCATACAACTATTTTTAGTATGCTTACTTTGCAGCTTGCGTCCATTCTTCATACAGACTGTAGGTCATTAAAGGTTCTGGCAACTCTCGCAAATAGGATTTCAAGGCACCTGCAATGCAGACCAGAAACAGGCTAGCCTCTTAGCTAATGCTTTCAGTCGTCATTAAAATTGCAAATCTGAGGAGAGAATTTTAATCTATGCAATAGGACCCAAGTTCCAGTGAAACAGTGGGAAGACCTGATGTTTCCACAGTGCATCTGCTCAACATCTAACACAAAAGGTCTTCCAGTAATTACTGTAATTTGACAGAAACATGTACTGTGGAACTATGAATAATCTCTTCGGAACAAAGACCTTATTAAAAGGCCTACATATGGCTCTAATCTCCCTTGATCATGTTAATGCTCTTGTCATGAGGGGAAACACAATACTTGGAGTACTACGATCACCTGAATTTTAAACACTGCTCTGTCACGCAGACATGAACACAAGTGTGATGAGTGCGTGCACCCTATACTTATGTGTTAAGTTATGCAATGAAGTGATTTTTCAATTTATTTTCATTCATAGTTTATCTGCACAGAGATCAACACCTTACCCTGCAGCAAGTCAACAGTCAAGTGAACAGCAGAAACTTGCGCTGTATCAGTTTATACCCGGTTTTCATTCAGAACATTCACAATACCTGCAACAGCATGGGGATCGGAATAAAATTCGTCAAGCTGGGAAGTTGAACAGTCCAAGGCAGCTTTCAGCTTTTTCAACTTGGAGGCTCCAGCAGCAATTCTGAATAAGCCCTGCATAATAAAAACAAAACGTATTCGGTAAGAACACGATAGTACAAGCACGAAACAGTAGCAGTTCTATGACAGCCTCCTTCTGAAGAGTTTCCAGTTCAGTGTCTTCACCTTACACTGTTGTGACCTAGCTGGCTCTTAATGTGCCACCGCTATCTGATAATATTTTAGTTCCCCCTCACCTTGGCCCATTCCTAATTGCTCATTCTGCCTGCATTCATCTCAGAGATACTTCAAACAGTGCTGAAGGTTATTCCCTTGCAAAAGATTTATCATCTACACTAATGAACAAAATTACTTGTTAAAAAGCACAGACACCAGCCCCTGAGTTTGACTGAGCTCTTTTCCTGTCCTTCACAGCATGTGACATGGTATTACCCACCTCCTCTCTCATTCCCGTTTCCAAAAGCATCATTACACAGGCTTCAATAGGGACGGCAATTTCACGGCCACTGCGCTTGAGATGCTCTTCTAATGGAGTTCCAAAAGCTGGTTTTTCAGTCCATTTGTCTAGTTGGAGAGTATCAAAACACTGAGCAAAACATCTAACAAACACTTGAATTATGTCCCAGACAAGAAAAGAACAAAACCTCCAGTAAAGCAAAGAAATTTTTCAGAATACAGTAGGAGTTTCACAGCCCTTAATTGGTAAAGTTCCTTATAGCATCAGTAAAGAGAAAATGAGCCTGCTGGTGTTCAATACTTCTGCATCTTTCTGGATGGAACATCACACACAAATCCTTTGAATAACTGGAAGTGCTCATCCCACTACGCCTCAACACAAGTGCCACCACATGGCTGTAAGTGACATTAATTCTTGTTTTGCCAAGACACCAAATGGCTTACGTTTGCAAGAAACTTTGAGAAAAATTTTGTCCAGATTGCATCATCTGGGCTGAAATTAGTTTTACCTGTATTTAAGGTGCAAAAACCTGGGCTGTTAATACAAAGTTTATTGCTGATTCAAGCAATCAGCAACTTAAAATGGATGTTACTAGCCCTGATGTCTCATGTTAGAATTACATTAACAGCCCACCACTAACACTTCCACAACTTGTCAATTCAGTTTTGAAATTGTTGCTTAACTCAAAATCAAAACTGGCACAAGTTTCTCCATACTGAATGCAAATTTTCTTGTTTCCTACAATTTCTATTTTTACCCATTTCTGCTGCCTTAGTTGAAAAAATGCAGATGTAAAAGATTATTGTTAGTACAGATGCATTACTGCTTTTATGTGGAAAAAAGGTCAAGAAAGACAAAGACTTCGCAAGAGTCCTCTGAAGACACAATGTGCTTCTGCAAAGGATTTAATCTACCCTGTGTTTACAAAAAATCACATCAACTATATCCCTCGCAAGGCTCTTGTTCCTCTCATTCATTAACACATCAGGAGAGGCATATGTCGTTTTCCCAGTTTTGCAAGGTACAGGAAACATTAGGAAAAGAAATCCTAGTGATTGTTCAAAGTCACATTTGCGTGACAGCTGGAAACACACCTGAAGTCATGCGCTACACTTAGACACCGGACCCTTGGACACCCTGCCTCCTAGCCCACCTGCAAGGAAGGCTAATCCGTTCTGAAGCATTTGTCATATAAAGTTCCTACAAAGCAGCTGAGCAACAACAACAACAAAAATTAAAGCAGTCACATCCGCAAAGAGAGACCCTTCCCTCCAGCCATAGTGCAGCCCTGATGCTGTGGGAGCATCGCTCGTCTGCATTACCTCGTCTCCCATCAGCTCTACAGGGCACAGAATTCTGTATCATCTTTCAGCAAGGTACTCATTTATTTATATATTTAAAAGATTAATCTTTTACAACTTGCATGTGGTCCACAACTGAAGATACCTGAGCCTTGTTCAGCTTAGAATATATTTTTCTCAGACGTTGTCCAGCCTACCTCTTGTTCAAAGCAATTAGCAGATTAAGAGGCAGTACAGACAGGATTTAGAACAGCGATTTCAACACCACACAGTGCACCTTCACACTGAACCATTAACAAGACACCTTAACTCCTGCTGACAATAAAAAGCTTAGTAGCACAGGGAAGAGATGAAGCTGTATTACTTGCTTTTCCTAACTGCTGATATTCAACACAATCATGTGAACACTCCATGAGCCAGCTGCGGTGCAGGGTGCACACTGGGAAAAAGGGATTGCATAAAAGTAGGGAAAAAAGTCAAGCTCCTTAGAACGAGAGGAGTTTTTTCTGATAATCGCCTAGTAACAATTCAAGAAGCAAGGACCCTAAAAAATTCCTAAATCACAACAAAACTTTCATTTGCCTAAAAAGCCAGTTATGAATTAGCAAAAGGTCACACGATATCAAGGAAAAAGTGCAAGCAAATAGAAAAATCCTTCCTTTACCCTCTTGGGTATCAGAGAGATCCTAAGTGTTTTATTAGTGTGTTAAAATATGGCTGGAGAACTCTAGAGAGCAGAGATGGAATTATGCTTGGGAATGTAAAACTGTTAAATAGATTAAAATGGCCTTATTAAATAAGTCTGCATGCAAGAGAATCAAGATAAAGGAGGAGAACATTGTGCATAGGTGGCACAGGCAAGGAGAAGCATTAGCCAGAGCACAGGTTACTTTACCTTGATGGGCTTGAATTTCGGGTAGGACCTTTTCTATGACTGCTAATGCTTTTCTATGGTAATCTGCTTGTGCTTCTAATAACTGAGAACAGAAGCCACATTTTAAAAACAAAAAGAGCATTAGCTTCTGATGAGCACATAATACAAGACTAGAAGGTTTAGCACACTAAATGTAATCTTTGAGAATCGAGTGTCTATGTACAAACGTGCTGCAATTAAAGTCGTAGTGAAATAATACTCACCATAACAAAACATCTAGCATATTCCCCTTCTTTGGACACAAAGTTGTACATGTCTGCTGCTAGCTGATCCTTTGAAAAAGAAAAGAATGCAAAACAGTACATCACATTTCCCGGGGCATTTCAGCTTATACAGAAAACCAGAAGTACACGTTTACATCGCTTGCAGTAAGTCTGAACTATCGATTCAGGCAGTACAGGATGCCAGCAATCCACTTACTCTGCTACTTGTATTCTTCCAAGCAAAATTAATTCAAAATGCCTAACTTTGGTTTATACAGCAAAGCAGCGGCTCACTTAAGTCAACAACTGGCTTGCACAGCAATACGCCATTCACGGCCAATCCCTGCATACGAAGACAAGCACTACTAAAAGGCTTTTGGTGCTCAGCTCAACTGTGGCATAAGGTAGTATTTGACAACTGAGAAGTGAAACTGAATGTGAACTGCTCAGAGCTGTAATGGTCAGAGAGTTCCTTCTATGTCAGCAGGCTGACTTTCATCCAGGTGGCTCACACTGCATACAGACACTCTGAACATTTCAGTCAAGTCTAGGACACAGTTCCTTCCCATAACTGCACCAGACTGAAACAGAAAATAATGTAAGTACCCACTTAAAAAAAAAAAAGTTCCTCATCAAAGTCAAGAAATTCAGAGGCAAAGCAGCTAGCATTAATATACCTTGAAGACATACAGTTTGTTAACAGCCACATAATTTGTGACGGCAGTAATCAGCCAGTGCCACGCGCGAGGCTCACAGAAGGAGCCATGTTCTGATTGCTGCTGCTGCTAATGAGAGCTCTGCAAAGGACAGACGCTCATCTCGTCATACCTTGCATTGTTCTACTTTATTTCCAGCTTCATCCATCTCCTCCTTTAGAGATTCTATTTTTGAAGGATGCACTTGAAAATTTGTTCCTGAAGTCTTGTGGGCTTGATTATACCTGCGGAAGAAAGGCTTCAGTCCTTTGGTGAAAACTAATATTAAACAACCACCTGCATTTATGGCTCCTTTTCACAGAAAACCAACCCAATAGTTTCAGAAGTTTTCCAACAGAACTAAGGAAGGTGCTCAAAATACACCATTTATGACATGCTGGCGTCATTCACAAACAGCTACAACTAGAACACACTAGCTAAACAACTAGAAAAATCCAGCAGAAATCCTGCATTCTCCAGAGTCCATAACATGGCTGTATAATGTGTTAGAACTACCAACCCCCAAAAATGCTACAGAAATTATCACCAGAGCTTAAGGCCATTCAGAGGGATTTACCAGTAAGCTGGGCAGCCTAGCCTCCTACCCAGGAGATGGTTCAATATAATGCTGTCAAAGCACTGAGCATGGTAAGAAAATTAGACTCCTATTCCTTAGTTAAGTTGACAACTTAAGTGAACTGGAATGAAGATAAGTTTTCAGCATTTTTCCTATTTATATATAGACAAGTAAGAGCTCCAAAACCTTGATTCTGTTTAGATCTAGTAGACATGAGTCCTTTTCGGAATAACTTACATGTAAGTTTGTCTTTTTTCAGCAAAGTATTAACATGCATGAAGTAGCATATCGGAAGCAAGTACTGGCATCAGACCAGATGCCAACAAGAAGTTAACGTGAATAGAAAAAGAGTTAGTAATTAAAATTATTTCTTACCTTCCTCTTGCAGAATCCCAGTCCAACACCAGCTTTGCAAGCTGTTTCCTCTGCTTCTGAATGTTCGGGATCTCTGTCTAAAAGGAGAATTCAAGGCTTACGTTTATTTTTAATTTGTGTATTGTAACAAACTGCATTTTGTAGATTTCATGTCCACTTTCCACCACTAATGCATGGTTCCTTAAAACAGTTTTATTGTTAGCACTGAGATAAAGCCTTTTTGCTCAGTTTATACATAAATCTGGATTTATTTCTTCAGCCAGGCTGAAGTGACTTACCTCCGTCAGCAGACACAGTGGATCTAAAACTTCTCTTTCGATCTGTACTTCATGCTGAGAGAGCTCCATCGCCAGTTTATTCTCTGCATCACCACACGTATCTAGCATTTTCCTTTAAGAATTATAGGAAGTTGGAATGAGAGTTACTACTGAGTAAAGAAGAAAGATTCAAAACAAAACAGTCTGCTACCCTTTTGAAAGCTTTGTGCTGTATACAGCGAGGCACTACTTAATGGCATAAACCCAAGATGCTCCATGCCCTCATGGGCAAATTCGGGATAGGCAAGGAGTGCTATTAAACCTTTGTCTTCTAAAATTCCTTAGCCATTACAACATTTTTGGAGGCTTTAAGTCATCTAGGTGATTATACTGGCCCTAGGGGCAGAGAAGTTAGTATTTATTTCAAAGCCCATCCTTCCATCTCACCAGATGCAGGAAAATTACGCAAGGCAGTATTTAATTTTCTCCTAAGCCCCTTTAATGTGAAAAAGTCTTAACACAATAACACTAAGCAGTCACATATGCAGCAGTCTCAGGTTCCAAAACCATGGCCTGACCTTTTTTTTTTAATCTTGTTATAAGGATAAACCCTATTCTCAAAGTTTTTTATCCATGTTTAAATCTCCTGCAACAGTTCACAAAAATGCACACAAAGGTTTTTAAGGTCATTCTACACTGTCTCCATTAGCATGCCCATCAGCAACAAGGAAACACATTTGCTCTAGGAATTCAGCATATTGACATTCATTTGTTTCAGCCACTTTCCTGTAAGTTTCAAATATGCACTTCACCAGGATAAGGAAACTGGCATTATTTTGAACTAGAAGCTATTAATGCAAATTGGCATTATTTTAAGTCATTAACACACACCTGCAGAATGCAGTATTTACATTAAATTTTAAACTTTAAATGGAGATGATAATTCTACCAATCCAAAGGGAGAAAAGCCACTTTCAAAAGCTTTCAAGATAGCAGAGAATCAGAATCTTCTGGAATGCAATTCAGAGCAAGCCTAAAACTTGCCCTTAGGGTCACTCCAGAAGAAATGCTTGCTCACTTTTTTCTCCCTTTAGATGAGAGAAGGAATCTTGAAATATTAGTTTCATTAGATTGAAAACAGCCTTTGTGTACCCAAAGTCTCTCATTAGAGCCCTGCAGGCAATAAAATGACAGACTGCAACTTGTACAGAAAGCCAAACACTTACCCCAACAGAGTTTCATCACTGAGCTGGACAGATCCTTCTTGCATATTTTGAGCAAGGGCTGTCAGAGGAAGTTTTTTCTATGGAAAAGAAGCAGCAGTGCTTAGTTTAGCTTAG
>NW_010112766.1:0-26181 GCF_000699245.1 Pterocles gutturalis | reverse complement strand
TCTTTCCAGCTTTCCCAGTACACCCCCTCTAAGATGTTTCTCTTCTTCCATATGGTTTCTATTATACACCTATGCAGCTCATTCTTTAAGAAAATGCCAGGTCACAAAAAGTTTCAAGCCTTAAGGCTCCTGTTCTCAGATATTTTGAAAAGCACTTTCTTCTCAGTCTGAGTTGGAATGAGTGGCCCAAAATGGATCTCAACTACCGTCAAAGACAAGAAAACAGCTTTTACTTGAAATCTAAGCAACCAGCTTGTCATCCATCCCTCTGCAGAGGTTCATTCTGCGTGCCCTGGATAATGGAAGTCTCCATTATTCAATAAAAGAAAACTTGAATGTTAATTATTTCTGTTTCTAATACTTTAAGAAAACCTACCTATGGTTTTGCTAAAGAGGGGCAGGAAATAAACTTGCACAGAAAAACCTTAACAGTTAACTGGAGATGTCAGTGCACCAAGGTAATGCTAAAGATGAGGAGTCTGATGAGAGTTGCAGAGTATCTTCTTTTCTTAGGTCTTGTGAAAGCTGCAAGTACTCAGCACAGTGCAGACACAAGCGAGTGTCCCGACACTACTACGGTACTCCAAGGTCATGTTACTATCTATATCTGGATGGGGAATTACAGCTAAGATTTTACCAAAGAACATCACCATATGTGATGATTTTACAGAGTTTTTCTTCTCTTGGATAACTGGAGGCATAGCAGCTGATCAGTATTTCGAAGGCCAGAACACATTCAGACTAGTCTCACAAGACGAGCCAGTGGGAAATCGTACTCACATGCCTCTTCTCAGGATCTGTACCATGTTGGCCTTGAAAACATGCAATTAATCGCTTCTGTGCAATGTGGCAGACAGATCTCACAGTGTCAAGACGTCTCTCGATCTAGTCATCAGGAGGGGGAGAAGGGAGGAAGAGAAAACAAAACAAAAAACAGAAGTTATTTTCCTGGCCTCAGCAGAAAATCTTCCTCCTGCACCACACTTAGTTCTGGGCTGCATACTTCTCAAGTTCTACAGCTTACAAGAAGTTCAGATGCTGAACTATGACAAAGATATACGTTAATCAACTGTTCTTTTAAGGGATTTTAAATAAGGAATGTGGACTATTTTATTTCAAAGAACACCAAAAGCAAAGAAAGAGACGAGCACTGGGACAGAACTGCTTATGGCACTGAGCTCTCTATGCACAGCACCAAAAGAATGTGGTTTATCTGCATTTTGATGACTCACCAAGAATAAAAGGAGGCCCTTTGGAATGGCTTCTATTTAAAAAGCAAGAAAAAAAAATAGATTTCATCTGTAGAAATAATCTGAACAGACTCCAGTTTTTGATACAGCTCTGAAATCACTCCTGTTACACTTTCAGGAGGGTAATAATTCTCCCCAGCTTTCCTATCAATCATAAACACAGATTAGCTGACAGAGTAATAATTTCCGTGCTAAATTATTATGCCCTGTGTTAGCTCCTGTTAAGGGCACCGTACCTGGATTTAAAGGAGCAGATATACTGCTGGTTTTCCAGGGGAGACAGACTTCTGTGTTCTAACAAACACGAAATGCTACAAATTCTCATTTAGAATGTTGTACACTGTTTTTTCCTCCCAACAGGTTTATTTGGCACTGCTACGACAGGATACGTGTATTCCTAAAGTGGTTACAACTGGAAGGATGTAATTAGGTCTGAAAAAAAGCAGCTAGTAAAAACTACAGCTCCGAAAAGGGAGAGCAAACCCAGCAGAAGAGGAGCCCTCAGGGGTGTGAGCTGGAAGAAGTTGGGAGGAAGAAGATGGCAGTGGAGGGAGGCACTTGGCGAGGATCAGTGCAGAATCACTGCTGTTGGACGCGGGAGCCCCGTCCTGAACGCACAAACAAGCGCAGGACTGGGCTCCCTGTTCCCTTCAGCAGGGGGGAGCAGCAGCTCTGCTAAGCTGTAGCCTGGAGGAGCACCCAGAGGTGGGCCCTGGGGCTGTGCCGCCCAGCAGGCGCCTTTGCAAGTCCAAAGGGAGGGTGAAAAGGAACCAGCAGAGGCGGGTTGGTGAGCCGAAGGACCAGTGTAGGAAGAGGGAAGTTTCACTGGCTACATGAGGCACCAAAGGGACTAAAAGCTCTTGACAGCCACAGGATGGATCCAAGTTGAGGTGCTCAAAAAGCTTCATAAAAATCTGTTAGGGTGGAGTAAGGTGCAGAGAAACTGCCCAAGAAGGGCTGCTCTGAAAGCACAAGGCATTGCCTTCAATTCACAGAGCGTATATCAACAAGTGCAAAATTAAGTCCACTTCAAAAAAAAGTCCATAAAAAGGTACATGAACAAGAGGTGCTGTTTGTGGTCTGCTGTTGCAGCTAAGACAATTCATTTCTTGTGTTATCTTCAAAATTAAATACCACCAACCATCCACTATTTGTGAAAGGGTTTATATTTGCTTGGTCACGTAGTTAAGACTTCTTAAAATATTCAGCACAGGTTTTGTGAAAGCATTTATTTTTGCAAGGTCACATAGTTAAGACTTCTTAAAATACTGAGCACAGTTTTTTTCCACACCTGAAACACGGTGACACGTAACTGCACCGTGCCACAGAGGCCAGCAGCCTGGCCCAGCCCTCACCACCATGCCCCGTGGCTCACGCTCCTCAGCAAGGCTCCGGAGCACAGACATTCCCAACAGCCTCTTCCCAAGCAGCCTGAATGCCAGCCTCAAAGAGCAGAAGACTGATAGGAGGAACATGACCCCAAAACTTCATGATAATATACTCTCCTCTCTGATCTGCTTTTTAGTTCAAAATGTCAGGAAAACCATGAAAGACATTCATCTCCATTAAGGTACCTTTGAACTGAAAATGTGACCTACAGGCCCTGCTGTCTGTACCCACAGGGCATCTCCAGTGGACAAAACATCCCACAATTGCTTTATTATATCCTGCAAGGGCATGCTGGAAAGTGGGTCTATTGTAGAACCCTTCCCAGTACTGAATTCTATTCCTTGTCTTCAGACAGGAACACATCTAACAGAGATACTTGAAACGGAGCATTACAGTTCAGAAAAAAGCTATGGCAATCCCATGTCAAAGCTTGAGCTAAATATAAAAAAGAACACTGTGAAACATGTTTATAAAGTGAATAGTACCACGCTTTTAAGCTCTTTAGTTAGATAAGAGCCTTCCCTCCCCCTCCACAAGCCCCCAAGAGCAAACAAACAAGTGAGTAAATTCTTCCACTTGGGTGTAGCCAGTCTGCTCTGTGCCTGGGAAAGCCGTGCTTGCAAAATTTTTTTGGCAACAAGCAGCAGTACTTTTGGCTTTCACTTCTTGTTACTATTCTGCAGCTAACCAAGAAAACAGATGGGCCCTTGAAGGCTATCAAGGTGTCTTAACACCCTTTATGCCCTTCAGTTGTACACATCTCTCCAGAAATTACAAATAGGACTGTCAAACTGTTAAGGTATTCAAATAAAGCAGTCCCCTGAAAAACACCATAAAGTGTTTCAGGTCAGCTCATTTCAGCGTTACTCAAGATGATTTCATGAACTTGTGCTGAATTCAAGTTTTAAAGCTGATATATTCTCTCATCTCCCACTTTAATCTGAACAGCTGGAGAGATGTGAAATAAAAGCACTTCCATCATTTATTTGGCTTCCCTGTTTCATATACAGGTCCTGAACTGAAGCATACTCAGATGCTTTGTCCTCAGTTGGAAACAGCCATCACCCTCGATGTCCCCTGGAGCAGCCAGCCTGGCTTCCCTTGACAATTTTTATTCTGCCATTTTTATAAAAGTACTTTCACAAAGTAATCAGAGGAAGAAAACTATGTTGAACAAGTCTGTAGTCAAATTTGTCTCATGTCATCAGTCAACCTTGTTAATCTAACAATCGCAACTGAAATCCCACCATTACTAAAGTACTGATTGGATGGTACACCTTCAAAAAGATGACAGGTCTGCAAACAAATCAAGTGTCGGTGTGACCAAATATCACAGGGTAAACAAGCAGCATTTGTACAGTTATTTAGAGCAATTCCAGACTTTCAGAAATAACTGACATTATCAGAAAGCAGTTGGCATGTTTTTTGCCACTTCTCTCAAGGCCCAAGTTGACCCCCTCAAGAAGACAGAAACCAGCTGTGCCTGATCACAGCTTCTTCCCAGCTCATCATCCTCCACCAGAGAGACTGCCAAGTCATTAGCACTAATGGTTCATAGGCTTAACAAGCTAGTTCATCTAATTAAAAGCAAAAATGCTTCCTCCTTCACTTTATCAAGCCATATGATAGGATTTAGAAACAAGTACCTGAGGTTTTCACTGAAACTGTACCACAGCTTTTTTGTGTGCTGAGAAGTCAGCCAAAGGCATCTTTGTCTTCAGCCCTGTCATTTGCAGTGGTTTTTTTCCCCCACATTAAGTATTCCACAAAACTCAGAAGGCTCAAACTTCACAAAGAACATTTAAAAAATACATATTAACTGTGTTACGATACCTGCAACAGGTCTTCACTGAGCACCTCTGTTTTCTCAGCCCTAAGGGAGGAAAAAAAGACCATTGTCAGACCAGTTAGCATGTTCAGGGTCAAAGATTGCGACAACGCTCTCAAGAAAACCCCTTCACTTTCAAGTTTTAATCCCATTATGACCATTGCAGCAAACACCACCCCCTTCACCAGGTGGTAGGCAGAACCGGCTCCCGGCCCCTGCCGAGGAGAGAGTGCGGATGTGATCTGCCCAGGACAGGGTGCTCAGGAAAGCCTGACATTCCCGGAATTCCCAGCCCACAGCACAAATCCACTGCACCAAGTGCAACAGTATTTCAAACTGCACACTGCTTAACACCACGCAAACCGGAATGCTGCAAAACGTCACCTGAATGCAAAGATGGAGTCGAATTCAAGTTGCTTCAACATATGTTGTTAATCAGGTAATGTTATCAGCACACATGAGACAAGTAGAACAGGCAACTTCATCTCTTTACATTTTACCACTGCAGAGCTTTATCCATCTGCAATCGGTGGAAACAGCAGCCTGAACACCTTCCCTTAATCCTGCATGCACACAACCTTCATCAACAATCTCCCATTACCTACTTTTGCTGACTTCCATACTACTAAAACAATCGGAAATATTTAATGCTTTAAAAGATCAGAAGCTAATACTATTCCCCGTAGAAGTCTACCCTCAACAGAAAAATATCTGAATACTCACACATACTTCCAGACAAAGATGTTAACAGTTGTTACAAATACACCCAAACCTCCAAGCATACAATTCCACACCTTTTTCCAATCCCTGTTTACACAAACTTAAAATTGTTTCATGTTGACCCAGATTTGTTTGGTGTTGACTCATTTGCTGTAACACTGCTTTACCCTACCTTTGCTAGATCTATAAAATAGAGAAAGAGAAATTCAGTTCACCCGTGAGCTCTTCTACTTGGCTGCTCACTGTTCCTGCACACCTATGGCTAGAGAACCGGGAGGTACTCCAGGACTCTGTTTTCCTGCGCAGAGAGTCTCCCCCACTGCTGTCAGAGCTCCTCACCTACTACACAAACCTCCTTCTGATCCTACAATCTGTTCCATTTCCTACTGCAAGGCTGGTCACGCACAGAGAGTTCATTTTCTTGCTCAGGCTTCATCAGCTGAAGAGGTGAAATGCCTCCAAAGACAAGATTCATTCACTTTAAAGGTTTTGTTTGTTTGTTGGGGGGCTTTGGTTTGGTTTTTTCCCTTGTTTATTTGTTTAAGGCATTTGACTTCAATTTCATGGCACATATCTGCTTGAACTATTTATGAGCTGTAAAGTGTTTAATAATTAAACACCAGAATACAGTCATGCTCAAAACCTCAACAAGACTAAGAGAAAAGCCGCTTGAATACTTTGATAGGAACATAAACCGCAAGCACTGTAATATTTGTTTAGGAAAACACATACAAGATTGATAAACTTTTCTTCCACACAAACAGAAATACTGTTGTCTGATCAAAATTATATCCTGTTAGAGAGCAATTATTTGGGGAGCTTTGGGGGTTTTTTTTGTTGTTGTGGTTTGTTGTTTTTTTTTTTTTTTTATCCCACCAGAAATTACATGGAAGAAGGACAGTGCAGGAATACTCCAGTTGCAGCACATTCGTAGCCAGATTTTAACCTAACCTTAAGTGGCAACTACCACACGCATCAGCCAACTGATCTGACAGAAGCATACAAAGCCACTAAATATTTCTGTGGGAACATAGTGCCGTGCATGATACTGGTATTACACTAAATTCTTGAGCAGCCAGGGTTTTCTGTCCCGTAACAGACTGCGTAAGAGAGGAGCCATCTGCTTCTAAAACTGAACTGGATACTGTACATGCCGTTCGTGAAGACGGGGCTGGATTTACTGTGGCCTCTGGTTTCAAACACCATTCTCCTCAGTCCTGCGCGGATGCTTTTCAGCAGCAGCATTCCTGAAGTCGTACCCACCTTTAGGAAAGAGGGTATGGCACAGAGTCTATAGGATGCTACCAAACGGCATATCGCTTTAGCTTTGTACCTCGCCTGGACACATCTTGGCAAACGGCTCATCTCAAATACCAAGTCAGCTGAGGCAATGCACACAGCAAGGCACCAATTCAGATACCTGCCGGGTCGAATCCGTTCCTGATCGAGGCACTGCGCTGTGGCCAGGAGCTCCCTGAACAACATGGCTCAAGGTGTCTGCTGCCAAACACAGCCCGCTTCCCACAGCAGATGCAGCTGTTCGTAAATAAAACAGCCCGCTGGAAATTATTTAATTCTGATAGTTAAGAATAGCTACTTGCATTCCCAACCGCGTTAAGATTTTCTAGTTAAAGCAATCAGCACTGAACAGGAGACTGGCCCGGCAGTTCTGCAGAGCTGCAGCAGCTGCTCTGGCAGCCTTCACCAACATCCAGGTCTAAGTTGCCTTCTTTTGCCTAGAAATCTGTTTAGGAGAAAATGCAACTGGTTTCTACACCTCCATTACGCAACTGAAGCTCGCACTGACTCCCCTGGGTATGTCTCCAGTCTTTAATTTGGCTTCGTGTAAGAGAAAGTCAGACGAGAGGAAGGCATCCCAGCAGGTCACTGGCCCTGGCTGCTGACACACTCACTGCCGTGAGACGAAACAGCCACCGCAGCAGCACAGCCCTGACACACCAGGAGAGAACACACAACCTCCACATACCCGGCAGCTTCAGGAAATAAACCAGCCACCTCCCATGGCATAATTCAAAACAGCTTCTAAGAACATTTAGAGTACTTATAACTGGATATGTACACATCGTTAACACACAGAACTGCCAGGAATCACAGGAACAGGGGTTGATGGAGATATCACAGAATTCTTCCCACCCATGCACCAATAACCAAACTACTACAAGATTTTGTAAATTCACTTTTAGCTATTGGGAATAATGAAATGCATTTTATAGAAATTATCGTTAGAGGCAACAACGTTTGTTCTATTATTCTTCCATATTTGTGTTCAGCAGAACCTTTCATCACACTGCTGTAAAGTTACCGGATGCTTTTGAATGGCTTTAGCCACAACATTAATTTAAAAACACCAAATAACAGAACTTCTATACAACTTCAAATTAATTAAAAGTTTGATTTCTCCTTCCCCTTTTTCCTAGGAAATTATATCCATTCAAGTGCAAAGCAAAGATGGCTCAGTAACGTCCTAGCAGAAGGTTGGGTCCATTTTAAAAACGATTACCCGCAGACTATATAGCACTACCTGAAGTGCAAAACAATTTTCATGTATTTATCTTAAGCACTCTTTGGACACCTAACTGGTTTATCAAGGATTGAAAGTTGCAGCTTGAAAAGCCGGATCTCCTCTGAAGGCAGGGATGTTGTCAGCAGCCATCGGTGGCAGCAGGACAGCGTCCCCAGGCCAGCGCTGATTTAGAAAAGCCGCTGATGACGATGTCAGGTTCGGAAATGCAGAGAGGGAAGACCTCACCCTTCCTGCAGGCCCACATTCCACCTTTAATAAGGAAGCCACGAAAGAGCCACTAAATAATATTGCTTTCGGTGACCACAACCATGAAACAGAAAACGCAGCCTTGCGATAGCAGCACAGCCCATCTCCTTCCCGAGCAGTCGTGAAACCAAACATACCTCCTCTCCCTCTGAGTAACAGGTACCATGAGGTTAAAGTTTACATCTAACTGCAGCTCCATGGGGCACTAACTCCTTCTGCCAACTAATTAGAGAATCAGCAAATTTATAGAAAATAACAGAATTTCCTCTTCACGGCTAATTCAGCTTTTGTCCTTATCCCTTATTAGGTCTTATCTGTATTGTATGTAGTTGGTTGCATGAAACAATTAAGAAATCCTTCTGGAATCAAGAACTGATTAAGAATTGGACGATTCCCTTGCAGAGAGTGTTCCCAAAGGGCTTTATCAAGCCCAGTAGCTGGCGTCCAGCCTGGAGACCCTCCACTGGAAGCCTCCCCCACAGCACATCATGAACACAGCCCATCCCAACCCGAGATGACACAGCCCAGACTGCAGCAATTTACATTCCCAGCAGTTAAACTCAACACAGTCCAAACAGCGAATTCTCAGTTGCAAAACGAAGTCACCCCAAGCCATTGCTAATGGGGAAAGCACGCCCTGCTGTCCCAGCCCCTGCTGTGTGCCGGGAGGTCCCAGCGTGTCGGTTTGTGACTGAGCTGTTTGTGCAGGATGGGTGGCAGGATCTGCCGGCACGCGGCAGGGAAACAGGGACCTGCCCAGCCCGGAGCCTCCCGACACCTTCTGCATGAGACAGGAAAGAACAGAGCACGAGCAGCAGCCTGGGGACACTGGACTCTGCGCACAGGGCTTGGCATCACACCCTGCCCCAGCAGCAGCGCACGGGATGTTCAGCTGCCTAAATATAAAATAGCTGCTGGACTGGCAGCAGGCCACTGGATGCAGGAACGGAGCTGGTCCCCCAGGAAAGGAAGGTTCCTGAGAACTGGCAGTGAAATTTTTCTGCTACACTAGGCAGGATACCTGTTACGCCAGAACCTTTACATGAAGCAACTGGTACAGTTTTTTAATTAAAATTCAGCAGTGCATTTTAAAAGGCTGCTTCTAAAAACAAAACTGAACAATCATTTGTTGCAGCTATAACTACCTCCTTAATGAGTAAAGAGGATAAAACTATTGAATTCCCTAAAAACGGTACTTTCAAATGGGTTCATGCTGGATTAGTACAACATTTTACCCACCGCAAGCATCCAAAGTGCAGAGCTCCGGGCGCTGCTGTCGCTGTCAGCAGCTGCAAAAGCAGCTCTTTGCTCCTTCACCATCCCTCTTCTGCGCTGCACAACCCTTGGCTCAGCCGGGGCGTAAGGCAGCTCGGGCAGCCAGGAGTCTGGCAGAAACTATTGCTCTTCAACCAAACCAGCTCCCCAGATTCACTCTGCTCACCAATAACCTTGCTGACACAGCTCTGGGGTGGGAACAGGTAGGAAAGATCAGGTCAGGCTCCGAGTACAGCTCAGGTGATGGTCAGATTCTTCACAGCCAGCCAAAAACCCTGACCAGAGCTAGCTCTTCGCTTTCTGATACCGTAACACTGAAAAACTGTCATTTACAACAAAAACTTTGTTGCCAAATTGACTCTTCAAGCTATTTTTCTTTTCAAGACAGCAAATAGCATACTTGACATGAACATGACAGGCCACATAAATGCCGGTGGCATTTTCTGTCTGGGGATAGCATGGCCAGGAGTAATTGCTTTAACTCCTCCCAAACAAAATCCAAGGGGTTCGAGAGGGGAAAAGCTGCATTTTTTATTCTAGACATGTTAATTACAAGACCTTAGCTTGCCATGACATTTTAAAAAAAGTATTGCATGTGTCCCCAGCTGACCTCCTCTCCAAGTGTTTTATAGTATCATTCATTTTATTTCTTTCCTTCTTTCCAGCAAGGCCCTTCAGCGCAGCTCAGTGTGCAGGGCTCAGGCAGAACAGCTCTCACCCCCCAGCTTTAAAACTCGCCCCTCACTTGTTCATTTTACAGCTCCTCCCCACTTCCAGGCCAAAAGGCTTTTCTGTGCATCTGGAAACAGCGGATGAGAATTCCCGAGATAAAAGTGTTTATCTTCCACATGGAAAGAATTTACATTTCCGTGTATAAAATAAAGAGGTTCTATTAAATCAGCACTGGAAATTAAAAAAAACCCCAAACCTTCCTCTAAACAGAATTTGAGATCTCCTTGGGTTCAGAGCAGGGTCCTGCCCACCACCTGGGCACGGCTCTGACCCAGGGGCTGATCTCCAAAGCAGGTCAAAGCTGCAGAACCAGTGGAAATGTTCACTCCTGAAAGGCTAGAAAGGAAGGAACAAGAGCAAATCTGACATGAAGAGCCTTAAAAACTTGGAGATTCACAACAGAACAAGTGACTCAGTCCAGTGTCAAAGTGGAAACAGAAACCTTGACTCACGCAGCGTGGCCGGGAGCAGGCGGTCAGTGATGCCACAGGAGGGCAGTTCGCTTCATGACGAAAGGACAAGTCCGCATTCCTGAACGCTGGGAAGATTTCAGCGTAAGCAAGGAGACATCCACCAGAACCAGGAGACAGAACTAAAGCTAGCCCTCCCTGCGGCTTCATTTTCCTTAAACAAAGCATTTGTTTGTTACCAGGAGTAACCAGATGAGCTGTGCTGGCGAGTTAACACCTCAGAGCACCTTCCCCGGGCTGGCAGCACATCCTGCCTGCTTTCCACATACAATAGGCAGGATTTGTTGCCAGGAAAAATGGAAGAATCAGCAGCTGTGTTCCAAAACAAGGAATCCAGAATTAGATGACAATTTTCCTTCTAAAAGGTTTGCTTTTTTAACATTCACTAAGACAGACTTCATAGAAAATATAATTTGCAGGTGTTTCAGGTCTACCAGCTTGCTTTTCCCCATTTGACATGGTGCTGAGTTCCAGGAACAGCTTCCCTTTCACGTGGGGTGAACCCTCTACAGTCCAAGTTGATGGAACCTAATTAGTAAACACGTCAAATAATTTAAAAACTAAATGAAAATTTCAATCAGGGGAAAGAGCTGAAACAGCAGAAGAAGACCAGAGACAAACTGGGTGACGCCTTTCAACAAGGATGCAGGAGCAGCACCATGCAGAAGCGGCTCCCGAGTGCCATTTGCTGTACACATAAGGCGACTGCTGCTGTTAGTATCCAAACGGGAAATAAATCATTGTTTATGGCAGTATCCTCCTTAATTTTCACTTGGTTTTTGACTTCAAGAAATCAAGGTGACGCAGGGAGCCTCCTATTTTCCAGCTCAGAAGAACACAAGGTTTTCCCTGCCCCTTCCTCCTCCCGGGCAGCCAGGCTCACGCAAAGGCTCCTTACCCCAGTTAGAATTTAAAATACGGGTTCTAACATGGCATTTCCCTCTCCCCAGATTCTCCCCATATTCTGCATTTCTATATGCTCTTCAGTAGCCAAGATCTTTAACACATTAAAGGATCTTTCCATGCAACTGGAAAGCAAAAATCCTACAACTGTGGCCTTCCTAAATGCATATATTAAAGGTCACTTTTCAAAACCACTTTATTACGAAGGATTTATTTTGCTTCCTTTGGCAGCCTGTGGCAATATCCAGCTTTGTGGATAGTCTGTAGGAGTTTGGTTTCACCTGCACAGCACTTTGAAGACAAGCCAGAGCAGAAATGTGTTCAGCCAAGTACACTTCTCACCACAGAAACCAAGTTCATTATGTCACACAACCCCCAAATTAATCCCGTTTTGACTCTGCACCATAAAAACCCAGCACTCATACTGAAACCAAGGGGACAAAGGGGGATCCTCAGTGTGGGTGAATTTTTTGAAATGAAACTAGCAGGACCCAAGGTAAGTATCACTATCCTGTGAGTTATTTTTAAATCACTTCACCATTTTCAATATTTACTATTTAGGGAACACAACTCAACCAGTCAGACTGAGTTTGCCCACTATCCCTGTTTTTTCACCCAAGTCAACAATATAAACTTCCGCATAACTATTAAAATTTGCTTCCACCGTAAATCTGGTGAGCACTGATGCTTTAGTGGCAGTAGGAGACCTCACTCCAAAGGTTGCTGTTCCAGAGGAGACAACCCGCCAGCTCGCTTCCTAGGGAAGGTCCTCGGTGCAGAACCAGTTTCCAAACTAACATGATGCTCAGGTCACCAATTTTAACCCGTGCACCAGTTAAAAAATGTTGCATCACCTCCAAGGCACCAAAATATTTCCTTAATCGAGATCTTTATCTTCAGAACCCTGGGAGCTGCAAAACTACAATTCAGGCCTCAATAAATGAAGATTTCTGCTCCTTTGTCTTCCTTTCTGCCTTGAGTTCCTCCATCAAACTCGGCTTGGTCTCTCAATCTAAGAGCTGTAACTTTGATCCCTTCTATAATCTCAGCCATCGGATGTTGGGGAATGAAGCCTGCCTGCTCTAATTAAAGGCAGCCCAGGCTTTAGAAAGATAATCATCTTGGAGAGAAAGCAGACTGCTCCTTTGCAGGGAAACCCACGACAGCCTGTTCGCATTAGGGAATCAAATTCCTTCGCAAGTGAAATGGATCCAAGGCTCCTCTCCCAGGCTGGGCAGTAAATTTAGCTCTTTAGAACAACCGTGGCTCGAGCCAAATCCTATTTTAGGGCCACTCTTGGAGGTACAGCACTGCAGCGAGGCCCTGCACTGCCCTTCAGATCTCCAACCCCTCCCTGGAAAACATACATTGGTTTTTAATGTTAGACACTGAGAATTAAACCAAATACCACGCCATCTATGTAACAAATCTAGGTAGGTCATTTCAAGCCTCATGCACTGCAGATTTGAGATTAATGTAAGTTGAACTCTCTATACGGCAAAAACACAACGGTAGTTTAAATGCAGAACCAGATTGACAGCAAATCTGTTTGACGGAGGAAGCAATGTTTCAGTGAGCAGTGTTTGATGAGCCTGAGAGCTTTCAAACTCCTGGATACTAGTGAAAATTTACAAGTAAGTGCTTCCAGTTAACTGCTGTCCCAGCAAATCAAACAGTTATTGCTAACCTGCTATTTCATACCATGAACAATGTTTCAGCTAGTAAAGCTCTCCCTGTACTATTTTATTACTTTCAAAAAACCCAAGCCTCCACTCACAGCGTGTCAGGCCAATATAACAAAGTGTGGCTTCTTTTAGAAAAGCCCATCAGATCTGTGGAAGTACTAATACCTTCCGAAGGAAATGCAAAGTGCTGCTGCAGGGGATTAAAATTCTAGCTGCTCAAATCCAGCCAAGATGAAACCTAGCAGTGGGCATGTTTCTTTCCAAAGTACAAACTCCTACATCAAGCTGTCACAAATCAGTGATAAAAAACTCCAAGGAATCCAAGACAAAGCTAAGCTGCAAAAGAAACTTGCTAAACTTATCAAATCATAATGTATTTTCTACGCTTTCCTTCTTCCCCTTTAAGTATTACACGATGCATTTCTCATGCCAAGTGCACTCCACTCAACACTACTACAGACCCTGAACTTTCCAAACATGTCAGTTATTAATATAATTTATGAAATAATGTAAACACCCTTATACCATGTCTTGGTAAAGACTGCTTTTAATACATAACTGCTCTGCATTTATTTACATTAAAAAGTTTATTTCCACACAAGGTCTTTCCCTCCTCCTAGCAAGCAACCACCTTTTACTTGTGTAGAATAATTTTATCTAAAATTAGATGGGTACAATTTTTACAGAAGAGAAAAGTAGGGCAGAAAGCAACCTAAGTAACGATTGAATTTGTTATTCCC
The DNA here is from genome assembly GCF_000699245.1 of Pterocles gutturalis. NCBI lineage: Eukaryota > Metazoa > Chordata > Aves > Pterocliformes > Pteroclidae > Pterocles > Pterocles gutturalis. The sequence continues at coordinate 12,398 of NW_010112766.1, read as the reverse complement.
TAATCTCAGGTGCGATTTTTCAATCCCTGCATGCCAACACAGTCACTGCTAAAACGGGAATTCCCCCACTGCCTCTGTGCTGGAGCAGCACTCACAACCCGAGTCACAGCAGAGCACTAGGTCTAGATGAAAACTAACCCAGCCAAGCAGGAGCAGTAAACCAGCCTGCAGCCACCTCCCTGCCGCGGGCTGGCTCTCCAGAGCTGCTCACCTCGTCCTTCCACAGCAGCCGGAATTTGTGCCAGCTTGAGTCACCACCAAAGCAAACCCACGACAAGGAGCAAACATCGGGTTCCTCCTCCACGCGCTTCCCTACAACCCTTCTCCTTGCAAGCAGAAGCAGTCCCCCTTCCTCGAACTTCAGGTACGGTCTCTGGTCCTCACATCCCTGCCCTGCATCAGTAGCAGTCACAAACTGTAATTACACCCACCAGAAGAAGTTACTGGTTCCCAGTTGCCTCTGCCCCCTCCCCATGGCTGCACCGCTCCCTTCCCAGGCAGGGCAGCAGGGACCAGCACAGGGAGGGGAAAATCTGTCCCTTTAGCAACAGCAGCTACTCAAGATCAGTTTAAGCTGATCATGAAACTGTGCCCTGGGGCCACCATTTCATCAACACAGAGGTGACATCAGCTGGCAGAGCTGCTGAGAAAAGTGGCTGTCTCCTCCCTCCTACCATCCTCGGCTGCTTGCATCTCCTGTGCCGGGCACCAGCATCTCCACCAGTCAACAGCTCAAAGGACTGACCTGCCTGAAAACCAACCTGCTTGGAAGAAAACCCATTTTTCAGTCAGATAACTCCACCGCCAAGATCGGACGTGCAAACACAAGGGGTGGGAATATACGGAAGGGCAGCCAGGGCACTGCTGCGAAGCGTGATGCAGTCGTACCTCTGGGCCACAGAGGTAAGGCAGCAGCTGAGGTTTCTGGATAACAGAACAGCTTGTGAATTCCCTACGCACGGGTTTGGCAGCTTTGAGATTTAGGCAAGGACCAGTCCCCTTGCCAAACCACCTGCTGACATGAGAACTCCTTCACATTTAAAGAGAGGAAAAAAAATTCCACCAAAAACCTCAAATATATAAAAGACGCGACTTTCCATTCTAGCCACACAGCAGGTGGACTGCCCACTAACTCAAGACATTTTTAAATTTTGTGATTTCCTTTATCAGATATCTTCCATTGTTGATAATTGGAAAAGACTCTAAGAAGCAGTACTGCCTTTTGCAAAGACAAACTTTTAACAGTGCAGACATGCTTGAATAGGAAAAATATGTAATACAGGAATGAACAAAATACACTGAAGTGCTAAAAAAAATCCTGGGTGTTTTTTGCATATTTGTTTGCTTTTCTGCACTTTGGCTGGACATTTCAGCTACATATCAGTTTGCGCAAGTGTCAAAAAAACTCCAATCCAAAAATTAACATTTCAAAGGTAACTCTGTTCTTAATTTAATATACTGTCCAGACAGGTCTATTTTCAGTTCAGGGATTCACACAACTGGCAAGAGAAAGCCTTGGAAAAGGAACCAAACTGAATCAACACAAAAAGCAAAACAAGGAAACACAGAAAAGGCAGAACCACGAAGCAGGAATAGAAACCAAGAAAGCAAAAAGGAGTTGGAAGCTTTGAAATAACAGTAAAAAAAGTATAAAGGAATTCAGGGATCCGAGGTTATATAAAATTGACTAATAGGCTAGTGACAAAATAGGAATTATTCTTCACAATGAAGCTTTTGCACTGATTTTCTGATCAGTAGCCACGATTAACAATTAATGGCTGAACCCTTTATTATGTTTCACCACCAGGAAAGCGAGTTTCTGAGCTGAGTCTGGCAATTAGCCTGCAATTGAGACGACTCATCCAATTACTCGGTTTTACGCCACTGGATACAGAGGTCTGTTTGTGTTGCTTGGATACAGCGTACACAGGACCACACTGATGTGTATAACATGCAGAACCACGCCACTGCCGCCCTGCCATGTGGTGCTCACCACGCTTTCTGCCGTGCTAGCCTGAAACTGAAAGTTAACTCTATCCCTGGATTTCTGTGAAGGAAACACGAGCCTCAGGTTAACAGTCTAACCAAGGTTTAACAACCTGTCCTGCACTTCAACACACACTTGGGCCTGCTGTTACAAAACCAGGATTACTTTATCCTGCTGTTCCATTCCTACGAAAAAAATATCAGATCAGAACACTTAATCTGCGTATTAAATCGGCTTACAGCGAGACAAACCAGTTAAATGTTCCACTGAAAGAGAAGCTGCAGCAGTACAGCTCACACATTTATTTTTCTGTATGAAAGTGTTAGCTTTCTATCTTCCCCTCATTTTCTATAGAAAATAGAACTTTTATCAGGTGTATTAACATTTCCTATCAATTGCTTGATAATTAGTTCACATATGCCAAAAAAAGTTGGCATTTGAATAAAGCGGTGTACTTTTCAAAGCCCAATCACAGCCATAACCTTCCAACCTGCACACAAGGCAATTTATCTCCTATAAAAAGGGCCAACCTTACAACTTCATTTTCCTGTCACTGGCTAAAGCAGCTTTTTGCAGCCTTAGCTCTGCCACCAAGGATGTGTGTGCATGTGCATGCTGCACGTGGCATGCTCCAACAGCATCACCTGTTCTCAGCAGTGACCTGTCTTCTGTGCAACACCCAGCTGCACAAGTTACAGATTTCCTTTAATTAATTTTCACTCTGGAAGTGTGAGATGTTGAGAAGCATGCAATATAGCCAACAAGTATATTTATACAAAAATCTCAGTCCAGCAATTTCTGGCACAGGACAACTTGCAACACAGAAGGAAAAACCTCCTCCTTTCTTGACCCTTCTCACCTAAAACTGATTCAGATATTTTGCATACTCCTCTTTTGCAGATCCCCAGCTCTCTGATCCACACTGCTGCAGTCACTCCAGGATGTTCCTGTCATTTTGCAATGCAATTAACTTCACAAGAAAACAATCTGTGTCAAGGAAAAAAAGGCTCCACCTCGGTTAGGAGAAGAACTTGTGACCTCACCCAGCTGGCGTGTATTTATGAAAGCTCGCTTCCTGTTGAGCCAGCAGGACTGTCCGAGCGTGAGACGCACGACTGCTCTGCCATGCTTTTGTCAGCAATGGAACAGCAACTGCAAACTCTAAGCTTTTAAGGCTATTTGGTTCCTAAGGAATAAATTTAAACTGAAATGTTCTAATTCAGCCAACAAAGCAACCTTGCAGACAAAAAGGATACTCAGAAGTTCCCCGTTTTTTTCTTGTCTAGACATCAAGTGCTGCTGTAAGCATGGCAGTGTCAGCGAGGATCAAATTTAGCCTTGCTTTCGAGAGCCGTACCTGTAACAAGCAACCAGCCCTGAAAAAATGAGGTCATCAAGCACAGGAATCTCTTAAAAGCACTTGGTATGTCACCACCAACTGCTGGGAAGCTACTTGGTTCTGAATTCCACGAGATCAGCCATGCCTTACCTGGTTTAATTTGCATTATTAAACTCCCACAGGTTTCGGGTCAGAGCAGTGCAGTGGCAAGTGGGGGACAGCTCATGGCTACCTTACGTAAGACCCAACACAGCAGGCTGGAGGCTCTCCTAACACCAAAAAAATGGAGCTACTTCTAAGTTATGAAACCTTTCTTTCTGGAAACTGTGCATAGTATTAGCAAACATCTCTAATACACTAAGGCACTTTTCATTTAACTACATCCTAAAAAGATCATATGTATCTGGCATTTCATCACTTGCTAATACAATGACCTCTAAAGAGCAGTTCTGGTCACAGATCCATTATCATAACCTAAAAATACCACACAAGTATCCAAGAAATACATTTGCTTTCCTAAGTCCAAGTGTATCACGTTACAGCAGCAGGTTGAAACAGCTCGTTAGATCACTCCTAGCTATTTCAGCAGATTAAATCATTACTATTTTAGGATTTTGACTCTGGGCATAACCTGATATTAAAATTATTCGCTCTAAAGAACCACCATCAGATCAAGTGAGAATTACGGAATCCCAGCTTCATCTGATAAGAAGGTAATACCAAGATTATTTTGTTTATATGAATAAATATCAGAAGAGTTGGACTCCACCTCCAGAACGCAGGTGCAGACCTGACCATTAGCTGAGCAGCTGTCCCTAAAGCAGATTCAAGTATATTTTTACCTTCATTACTCTGATGTTACGTCAGACACCAAAACCTCCACCTTGGATGTACCTACTGGCCATGGACAACACATCCTTTCCCACTCCCTCAGCCTCCTCTGCTCCCCCACGGTGCTTCACCCCGGCAGCGGCACAGGTCCGGACGGGGATGGTAACTCAGGCTCCGGTCTAGTGAGGGCTGGGACTCCACGATCTCTAGGGTCCCTGCCAACCCCAACCATTCTTTGTGTCTGTGCATATTGCTGCCCCAGACCCTTCAAAACCTTGTGAAACCACCCGAGAAACATCTGCACAGAAAAGTGACATTCTACCCATCATTTTAAGTCAACATGAAGACTGTGCTTTCGTGAAGCAGATGCTCCCTTCACCCTTGCTGGGCAGTCCTGACCCCCCAGCCAAACAGGAAGCCCAAGAGGATCCAGCTGCAACAGATCCTATGGACGCTGTCTGTCGTGAATATTTTATCAGTGCTCTGATCTGTCTCATCAAACAGCAGCATGATGAACAGACTCAAAGGACATGAGGGCATGCATGCATGGAGGAGAACAATTAATATTTCCCAAAGCACTGAGTCTGGAGTCTTTTAATTTCTTTTTCTGCAACAAAAATCTGAAGTATTTTGCACAGTGCCCGCTCAGCAGCTGGCACGCAGGTCTGACACAAAGTTATATAATACCTCTTCCCTCCAACCAACAGGCTTTAGCTAGTTCTCTACCAGAAGCACATTTTATTAAGGTACCTTCACATCAACAAAAGATAGCACAACTAAAACAAGTAATTTTTCACCACCGAATACCAGAAATTTTTGTCTAAGTTTGAAAGGCATTTTCTGCATCTATTAAGGGGAAGCAAAATAACTGAAGCTTCACCTGCCCTGGAAGCACCCACTGCTCAGGGAAACAAGGTAAAGCATGCAGGAGCTCATTCTTACACACTGCAGGCACAGAGAAACATACTTCTCCATCACTCACTTTAAGTGAAAACAGACAGTAGGAACTATCAACATTTGGACTTTCAGAGAAGCAGGGGAGCAGACTACAGCTTTAACGTGTTCTTCAGCTGCTTGGGAAGGTGGAGCTCTGCGTTAGCAATGACAGCGCAGTCAACTGAGACCACCACGAGCCCAGTGCTATCAGACACCAGCTGCACAGAAGCCACCTCTGGCTCAGGACACAGCTGGTGGCCATGAGAACATGCACGGGGAAATACCAGGAGACATCCGAGCCTTGGATCCTTCCCGCGTCATCTGCTTCTGGCCCCTGGACATTGGGCAAGGCATATGCAGCCCAGTTTCATGTGGTCTGGAATTGGATCACAAGTGATGAACCTTCTAAAATGAGGGCTGAGCAAATACTCATTGATTTAAAACCTGTACGCTGCCCCAGTAAGAGCACTGCTTCGTGCTGCACTTGTATCTAGCCAGTTTAATAGGGTGGCTTTCTGGAACACACCACACTGCGATGCAGTAAGAGCACAGCATCACGCACAGTGAGCAACTCCTGCAGAGAAACACGTTTCTTCAAAACAGAACTTAATTCTTGATGGTTTCTAATCTTAAGGATTCTTAAAGGCCTACACTTTAAACCAACATGAGGTCATCTTGGTCCCCGAGGAATTAAGAGATAGTGATAAACCAACTGTCCTTCCAAAGCTTAGAGGGAACACCTAAAAGCAGGCCAGAATATATTCCTTTGTTTTCTGACCATCTGTTCACAAGGCAAAACTTCTCTTCTTACCAGCGGTCCCAGGACAGCAATGCCCCTTCTGAGCAGCAGCAGGCGTTCAGCCTCACAGACCTCACTGCTCATGGGCTGTCCACTGGGACAGAACTGAAGTCCTCAGCTTTGGTAAATTCAGGTAATTTTTCCTTTGGCTTTAGCAATCCACTTTGAAGGGTACATTGATCAATGGGATTATCAGACATGGTTACAAAATTTAACCTACACCACAACTTGGACACAATTGATAACCACGAGCTATTCCATTTGTTGCTGCGTTAATGGCAGTCGCAAATGCACTGACGAGTGCCAAGCCTTACCACAAGAAGCAGCCCCCAACTGAAAACACAATAGCTGCATGTTTTTCTATAATTGGAAGTTTGTACTGTTAGAAAAATCAGATTCCTGAGCTGCACAACACATTACATTGTGTCACTTTTCCCCAAAGGGTGCAGGAAATAGATAAACCTGCAGATACCAAGAGCCTCTGTTGATACCGAGAGGCAGTGCTAAAGGGGCAACTGTTGGCTCTTGCCTTGCTTACAGCTCAGATGGAAACACCACTGCACCAAGTGCTGCACTTCTGCACAGCCCACACGGTAGCCTGGAAGTGGCTAAGAGGCAATGAACAGTTCAGGCAGCTGGATGTGCCAGCTCCAGTGTTTCAGTCAATGCAAAGCTTCCTCCCTCTTTGCTCTGCCTGTTCAACAGCCAAACTACTAATGCGCAGATGTTTAGATAAAGCATTCCCTTTGCTATTAGTACACCAGTGCTCTAGTCTTCACACACAGTTTGCTTCAATCAGTCCTCAACAGTTAGTTATATCAAGTCCAGAAGTCTGCACATGTTCAGGAAAACAGATCTTCCCCAACTCAATCTTTTCAGGCTCTTTCAACCTGTCATTGAATTAATCTGCCATCCAGAAAGATCTAAGTCAATTTTCTAATTAAGGAGACCTTGAATTTCATTTGGCAATAAACAGGAAATGTTTAAGATAACTATTATAAACACTGCAATGAGATTTTTCTTTTAATGAGTACTCACATGTAGGCAAATGCCAACCTAAAAGACCAAGCACGAAGCAAATTCTCCCCTGCCATAAATATGAACATATTTCAATGCTGTTTACTGCTTTTTCAAATGTCTGTACCAACAACAAGCCCTCCAAGTAAATAATGCTTATCATACTTGACTTTTTTTAAAAGGATGTTTGGGTGAGACAGAAATTTCCAAATACTGGGGCTATAATCATTTTTTTTCCCCCCACACACGAACTAGAAAAACATTAAAGTATTTCTTTGACATTCAATGGCACTGTAGGGTTAATGTTATATTGACTGAAGTGTGGTTTGGACTTCACAGATGAGTGTGCTTTTGTTTGACCACCCTGGACACTTGAAAAAGCTAATTTGCAAAGTACTATCAACAAAAGGCAAAGTAGTAGAAGAGCTTCCTTAAGTAATAATACACAGAACAACTCTGAAAAATTAAGACTAGAATCAATGGATAACACTTTAGCAGGAAGAAAAAATTAGTAACTTGGGCCATCCGCTTTTCCTATGAGTTGTTAATAAAAGTTATCATTTTCCAGCAGGATCCGCTCTAACACTCCTGTTGAGTCACAATAATGTCATGGACGCAGGGCCTGAAGAACCTACTTGTATACTAAAAGTTGTATTTAAATGTTGGAAAACTAGAAAAGAAGCTATAGTAAGCCAGCTTCTTGCATAAAAAAAGACCTAAGGTGATTTGTGGTCTCTTCCAGATTTCTAATTACTCAGATCTGCTTGTCCCTGGTTTCAGTTACTGTTCCAGCCTAAGGGCAGATAGGGTATCTCTCCCAATAAAGACAGTAAGCATGTCCACCTCTCTCAGTCTTCATCATGGATGACTTCACGAGACCTAAACTTTCCAAACTAGTTGGCTAGAATAATTTTTAATCCGTACAGTACTCTGCCGATTGCACCTCAAAGATGGAAAAAGAAACTGATGGGAACAACATTAATAGTTGTGTCCCCAGAGGCAGGAAAGCCTAACTCACCTAAAATTGTTAGACAGCCTAACAAGTGCCATTAATTACCAACCTGTTTCTCTGTGAGTAAACAGCATGACACAAGCGCCTCTGTGGACTCATTCCTCATATGAATTACCTAGCTATGTAGTTCAAATGCTTATTAGTGTCTCATTTCAAAGCCTCTAATGACAATGCCTCCGAACGTTTATGTTCATTAGGGATGACTGCAACTATAAAGCAGAATACTTCCGGAGCTTCTAATCAAAATCTGTCTCCCTTTGTAATTCAGAAAAGGGTACGAAAACTGTAGGACAAGCACTCGTACATATCTGAGGAATTACCTTGTGGATGTCATACACATATAATCCTCTTCATTTCTGAACCTAAACATGCAGCTAATCTGCTGGAACAAGTATCTGCTTAGGAAGCATCCCAAGGCAAGGCACGAACACCCCAGGCAGGCAGTACCTCACCTCTGCAGGTCTGCGAGACAGCACGCACCACAGCCTGCTCCATGACCTTCAGTTCATCAGGTATTCTGCCCAGACCAAGCACACCTGAGATGTGCGTGGAACACAACTATGGGCATGAGCCTTGGTCCTCAAAACAGATGAAGGTTTAGAGGAATCAATACACAAACTCCATTAAAGGCAACCTCAGCACAGATCCTCTAAGGAATCACAGGCCACCTGAAAATCATGAAGTTCAGAATGAAGGTTATTCTTTTCTTCTCCACTCCCTCCTCCCCTTAATTTTTCAAGCCTGACTAAAAGGTTCGAGCTGTTTCCAGTTGTTTATGCTGGAGTTTGGATGTAGCTCAAAATCAAGTCAGCTTTGAGCTGGTTGTGTTGTGTGATGAGCTGTGTAGCTATCATGGTCACGATGCCAATTCATTCTGATGCACTAACTCAGCTCATGGGGAACTCATGATCTCCTGGTAAGCCATGCCTCCGCTCCTCCGGACACCCCGGCTCTGCTTCTTGTGAATTGTCTCTGAACAGATGCGAGATTCTTCACGATGCCATGAGAACCAGCACACTGAGACTCACTCTTCATTACTCTAGCTAGGACTGCCCTGAGAAAGCTCCGCTGCCACCTCCCAACGAGAGGCTGTCACTGTCGTCTGGCCCAGGCTTGGAAAGTCTCCCTGAAGAAGCCAACACTCGCTGACACCAGCCAACAAAACTGGAGAGACCAGTGCTGGAACTGCCAGTCTTCAATGAAAGGCAGAAGATGTTGTTTCATTTCCTCCTTTCCTCCACGTTTATACAGACAAGTGATATTTGACTTCATCGGTTAAGCAGCACTTGAGCTGCTCCCCTCAGCAGAAACGCTTGCTGGCAGACCTGCAACACTTACTACAAATCTGTCAAATATATTAAAAAATAACTCAGTGGCAGACTGAATACTTGTGTTGTTTAAGGCATCCAACAAGACCCACAAGATAATTGCTACAAAATATTTAACACATCTAATAATTACTGTGGAATCCTGTTCCACTCAGCTAATCCCCTCTTTGATTGGTTTCCTGCATATATTTCATAATTCTACACAATACCATCCATGCAGACTCACAGGTTTCCCATAAATGCCATGCTTCTGCTTTAATTAAGCTCTTGCCCATCTTTTCCTATTTTTCATGCTAAGGAGTTACTTCTCTGACCCCAAGTCATATTTGTGGTGCAAGGCCAGGGATGCCAGTCTTCGGAAGCTGTCTCTAAGGCAGGCAGCATTGTTCATACCTATGGCAAGCCGAACAGGATAAATCCTGAACTATTTTAAACATTCCTGTGTTGAAAAGAGTAAGACCATGGTAAAGATACAGCACCGATGCATAGCCAAGGTTTGTGACCTCATAATAACATCCCTATTCTCCCCACCCCTCAATTATGGTGAAAAAAGTTCTGAACGAGTGAAAAGAGAAGGAGCAGAAGATACCCCTTCCCACTGCACCACCACGAAAAACCTCTGCTAATACTGCCTGCTAGATCCTACTGAATGGTGACAGTCACATCCCCATCTCCCATGAGCTCTACCGTGCTTATCAAAACCACAGAACGCAGCACTGCCCGAAATCTGAACACCTCAGCCCTGATATCTGCAAGTGAAACCAATCACAAAACTTTCACTATTAAGTGTTTTACTTTGAGAAATGAAAGAAGATCCTGGTGACTGTCTGAATGCCTGCCTGGTATATGACATGTAAGGAGGCTAATAATTTTAAACATTCCCCAATTAATTTTAATAGCACATTTAATACCTCTGAAGCAAAATGCTTTTCAAGTTAACTATTACAAAAAATGCAAAGTGAACCACTTCTCCTTCCTCATACACCGCCTGGTGTAATCATACTTAATGTCTTGATTCAGTGTTGTCGCAGGGCTGAGCCATCCCTCTTGCCTCCTCAACGGGAGGAGAGATGCAGAAGCACTTCCAGAAATTATCTCTAACTCTGTCAAATCAAAGTGTTCAGCAAACTACGGGCTTCGACAGGCCTTGAAAGCAGTCACTGTTTGTATGGAAGGGAACACCTAATACGAATGGTTGACTTCAACCTCTTCACAGACAACAGGACATCTTGAAAGTCAGATAAAAGCATTGCAATGATGAACAAAAAAAAATTAAAGAAAAACAGGTTTGGGGAAGAACAGTGCTCAGCTGTGCACATGAATGCACTGAACTCTGAGAAAGGTAAAAATTTCCTGAGTTCATAGCTCCTATACACACAGGCGATCACACATTGCAAAAAGCCAACACAAACCTCCTGAGTTGTGTTTCTTTCCCTCTCACCCCTAAATCACGTCCATAAAGACAGTCCAAGCCCCATTAGAATTAATGCAGATTTACAATGATGGAAGTTATTTCAATGATGTAAGCATTTTTCTTTAAAGATATTATTTTTTGGAAAGACACAAAGATCATCAACACAAGAGCAAGTGCCGCCTCATGCTAACAAGACGACACAAACCAACCCCTAGAAGGGTCAGTTTGGGTCCTTCAAAGCGCTTACAAACACAAGGATATAATCTATATGTGAAACAGGCAACAAGCACTGGTCAAAACTTCATGATTACCCTCTCTCTTCAGAGCCTTCTCACCTCTATTCAATTAAAAGTTTGCATGTTCTTGGGTAAAGAATCCATACAATGAACTTAAGATACTTTATTATTACAAAACACTCTATAAGCAAAGACAGAACCAATAAAGATGTGCTTGGATTTAATGCCAACTACAACAGTAAAGAGAGAAGCAGAGTTGAAGTTTGATTTGAACTAACCATTAATATTAAGCTTATAAAAACAAATGAGTCAGTGTCATTTTAAATCGTTTTTAACGAAAAACAATTACAGGTACTTGTCTGTATTTTAATGAAACTAGAAACCTTCACTATGCCAGACCCAGGCTGTTAGGGCACGGGCAGACTACCTGGCGAAGCAGCATGAGCAATAACCATGCTCAGAGACAACCACACCCCGAGAACCTCCGCTGAAAGGGCCAACAGCCACCGGCTTCAGCTGCTCTTAGTCAAAGGTCATTACGAACCTCCCAACCCATGCACAACTATAAACAGTTCTCCAGGTTTAATTCTGATTTTCCCCTTGAAGTAGAACACTTGTTTATCCTTCTCAGTGCAACACAGATTACTGGAAATTCCACTCAGGATTTGGAGCTGTGGGCCCAACACGTGCAAAAAGGGAATGCCAAGAATCACTCCAAAAATGCAAAAAAAAAAATTCCATTAATTTATATGAAACAAAATGACAAAGAGATTGGTTTGGAAGCCATGCTCTCTTTTATAGCAAAACAAACACTCTATGAAAAATCTACTGCTCAGCCATTATTAGCTGCCACGCTTGACATGTTTTATAAGTACGCAGGCCCTAAAGAAAATAAACATTGTATTACAGGAGTTACTGGAGTGGAGCATGAAAGGATAAACTTTCATATTATCTGAGTTTGTACTTCCAGTGTAAGTACACACTTTCAGATTAAAAGCATAGAGCAATTTCCAGGGGAAAAAATCTAGAGCTCTGCTAGAAACACAGTGAAGTTACATTCGCATTTCTAGCACACAGGAGAGCTGCAGGCGGACAGTCCCGTGTCTGTGCACAGGGTCGTTTCCACAGAACCAGGCTAAAGACCTTCCAGGACGTCTGGAAATCGATGGCAACCATCCCTACAAGACTTGTGCTATTTTTGTTAAAGTCACAGAGGATGCACTCTTCAAAGTTTTCTTACATGTGAAAAAGAAAGAAACAGACCCAATAACTCACGATTAACGCAGTAACAAAGGAACCGAAAGTCACCAACTCCAGACAGGAAGCGCCCAATGCAAACAGCCCTGGGGGGGCCAAGGCGACCCCCTGAACCCCCTCCCCGCCTCCCCCGGCACGGACCCTCCCCAGCCCGGGAGGAACCTGCGCCTTCTGTCCTCGCAGCGTCACACGCGACACAAACCCCACCGGCACCGGGCAGTAAGCGGTGGCCGAGGCGCCCA